>NC_092731.1:18142601-18160368 GCF_047496885.1 Scyliorhinus torazame | reverse complement strand
TAAAAACCTGAGAATTGAATGCAAATCCTTTCTTTTCAGTCACTTAAGATTTGCGCTCATGGTGTTGCGAAGGAATCTCGGCTGCAAGAAAGATTTTGACTTTATAAAGCGTCTTTCATGACCTCAGGATGTCCCAGTGTGATTCACAGCTAATTAAATCCTTTGCCCCCCCCCCCCCTATAAAGTGGCATCACCGCTGTAACGTAGGAAACCGTTAGCCAATTCACCGCACAGCAAGCTCCCAACGACGGCAGGGCGTCAAGCGACCAGAACATCTGCTTATGCTTTGTCATTTGGTGGTGGTGGATTTGGGACATGTTGCGCGGGGTATTCCCACCGTGGCCGCCGGACGGATTTTCCAATCCCGCCAACAGTGACCCCCCCCCAGCCACAGATATGGACTGATTTCATTAACGCTACACCCTGTATGCTTCATCCGATGCCAGTGCTTGTGTAGTTACATTGTATATGTTGTGTTGCCCTATTATGTATTTTCTTTTATTCCCTTTTCTTCTCATGTACTTAATGATCTGTTGAGCTGCTCGCAGAAAAATACTTTTCACTGTACCTCGGTACACGTGACAATAAACAAATCCAATCCAATCCAGATTCCCCCAGCTGGCAGAGCAATTTATCCCCAGACAATCTGTTTCTTTAGCAATATTGGTTCAGATAGAGATTTTGGCCCCATCCTCTTTGAGATCGTACCCTGGTATCCTTTAGATTTTTTTGTTGTTGTAAATTTAGAGTATAGAATTCATTTTTCCCAATCAAGGGGCAATTTAGCGTGGCCAATCCACCTACCCTGCACATCTTTGGGTTGTGGGGGCGAGACTCACGCAAACACGGGGAGAATGTGCAAACTCCACACGGACAGTGACCCAGAGCCGGGATCGAACCCGGACCTCGGCGCCGTGAGGCTGCAATGCTGACCACCCCCGAGAAAAGCATTCCTAATTTGCGATTGACAAGGGGAGTCACGGGTGGGAGCGGGTGGGCAGACAGGGAAGCAGGTGTTCACGTCACAACCAGATAAACCACGATCTTATCAGAAGCTGGAGCAGGCTCGAAGGGCCGAGTGGCCAAATCCTGCTCCCGGGTGTCCTGTGTTTCTGGGCAATCGCGCCTGGTAATTTAACCTTCGGAGTCCAGGAATCTTTCCGCCGAATCTACAGCGCACTGGGTAAAAGCTGTAAAATTCCCATCATTATGAATTGGATTATAGATGAGCGTAAGACAGCAAGATTAACAGGCTGGCAATAACCGACTGCAAAAAAAAAAGGGCTGTGGTTGACTGGATGTATCTCTACTGCAAAGTATTGACTCAAGTCGTCGAGAGTCCCGGGTTTGGCAAAGATTTACATATAAATGGATTTTCAGTAATTATTTTGTAATTCTGCTAAAGTCCTTATTGAATTTCATCTGATTCTTTGTGTACTTTGCCCAGAAACTGTCCATCTCCTCCTCGCAACCTGACTTAAACGAGAGACAGCTAATGCGATGAGCAAATGCTTTATGAGGAAAGGCGCAAGCGAAGGACATACAGCCCCTTTAGCCACCTCAATCAGATCCGAGCGAAGAAGTGAGGACCTCCACGGTTTCATAGTAAGAGGTGAAGAGTTGAGAGTTGGGGGAGTTAGTGTGGTGAGGGCGCAGAGTGGAGCGCAGAAGCGATTTGGCGATTGTTAGGTGAATTGGACGGTCTGAATTCTCCGTGTACCCGAACGGGTGCCGGAGTGTGGCGACTCGGGGCTTTTCACAGTAACTCAGTTCTAGTGTTAACGTAAGCCTACATGTGACACTAATGAAGATTATTACTAGTTGCTAGTCAATGTCAGTGCGGCTGTGGCGTTTAGTTCAAGAATGGTTGGAAGAGACGCTTCATCCGGCCACCAGGTGGTGCTGTCACTGGTACTCCAACCATCAAGGCTTCCCAACTGGTTGGGTTGTGAACCCTACTCCCCCACATGGAACAGGAAGATCCCAGCTGTGATCCATGTCATGTAGAGTTAGCTAGGACAGTATGAACGGGAGTGACAAATGGTTTCCGTGTCCTTGGGCTGGTATGGGCGCAAATCAGCCAAGATCCCTGCAGCCAATGACGACTCATTGCACCGACCGCTTGCCGACATCAAATGAGGGCATCATCAGGGTTTGGCGGCCAGAGTCACAAGGTCGTGGGTTCAAGCCCCACTCCAGGGACCCGAACGCAAAATCCAGCTGGCATGCCTGCGCGGTACTGAGGGAGTGCTGCACTGTCGGAGGCATCATCTTGCAGGCGAGGCGTCAAACCAGGTCTGCCCTCTCAGGTAGGCACGATGCCGAAAGGGCAAAGGAGCCCTCCCCCGTACCCTGGCCAACATTTACCCCATCGACAAAAGATTACAACAACCGATGATCTGGTCATTAACATGCGGCTGTTGTGGGAGCTTGCTGTGCAGGAATTGGCTTAAAAAGTACTGCATCTGGCTGCAATTCGCTTTGGGGCATCTGGAGACTGTGAACTGTGAAAGGCGCTATATAAATGCAAGTCCCTCTTTATTTCTGCCCCCCCCCCCCCCCCCCCCACCCCACACACACAGATACAGAATGAAAACTTGGCTCATGGATGTCAGAAAATTTTAATTGCCTGCAGAACCCTAGGCAAGAGTTCACACCTTCCAAAGAGAGGGCAGTGGGGGGAGAATACACCAGGCTGAGAAGAACTCAGACTGATTTTGAGGGTCCTTCCTGACGGGCCTGTGAATTCAACAGTCGGCTTTGTTGACACAACAACCCAGGATGCTCGTCTGTGCGAGAACCACAGGGGAACGGCAGCTGGATGTCCAGCGCCAGAGAGGAACTATTGAATTATCTCGAGGTGCAACAATCAATTGGCCGAGATAGCGAGTCTGTCACTAATAACTGTGCGTGTGTGTATTAATTCAGCTCCCACACACTGCGGGATTGAACAACTGACTTCCCTGAGCCAATCCCACTGACAAGTCTATCAGTGCTCACTGTCAAACGTAAATACAAAACCTGACCACAGAAAAAACACACACACACGCAAAACTAACATACATGTAAACCCTCTGGGAATAAAAGGCTTTTATCGAGGGCATAAATGGTCACAGCACTGAATTAGGCCATTCAGCCCGGCACGTCAGTACTAGCTCTCTGCAAGAAGGTATGGGCTTCAAAAGAATTTCTTTTACGGTTTCAGATGAGAGGGCAGCGCTCATTTCTGCGTCAGGAGGTCGTAGGTTCGGAGCCTCACTCCGGACACTTCGACAGCGACACTGCCAGTGCAGGGCCCACGGAGGGCTGGCCGACCGAAGGTTCTGTCTCTCAGAGTAGACGGCAAACTCACTGCCCCAGGGGTGCCAACCCTCCGCGGACTGGACTGGAGCCTCAAGGAATTGGCGATCAATCTCCGGGTCACAGTCGTGTGCGACCCTGGAGAAAAAATTATTGGGACATTTACAAAAATATGTATTTTTCTGCCGTTTTCTTTGAACATTTCTCTTTACCAGATATAAAAATATTGAAAATGGGGGGGGGGGGGGGGGGTTCCCTGCGTTTTGGGCTCAAAGTTAGTTCATAGCCTCAAGAGGACAGAGAATCACAAAGATTCACAGCGCTGAGGGGCAGCACGGTGGCGCAGTGGTTAGCACTGCTGCCTCACGGCACCGAGGTCCCAGGTTCGATCCCAGCTCTGGGTCACTGTCCGTGCGGAGTTTGCACATTCTCCCCGTGTCTGCGTGGGTCTCGCCCCCACAACCCAAAGATGTGCAGGGTAGGTGGATTGGCCACGCTAAATTGCCCCTTAATTGGAAATAATGAATTGGGTACTCTAAATTTATTTTTTTTAAAGGCGGACACAGAGAAAGGCCGAGGGGCAGATTAATCAAGGAGCTGCAATCTCACAGACACAGAAAGGTGTTCAGCGAAACACACAACGTCGTACACAAGACAGAGAGATTAGAGCAACTGTTGCTTCACCCATAAAATAACGTCCCATTTTCAAATAGGTATAGATAACGTAAAAAGAATTTTAAAAGTCACTATCAGATTCGAAAACCGCACATTAAAATTGTAAAGACAATGCATTGCAGTGCTAGACGCCAGCAATAAAAACCAAACGCTCTGGAAAATCTCAACAGGTCTGGCAGCATCTGTGGAGGGACAAACCTAGAGTTAACGTTTCCACTCCCTATGATTCCTCTTTGAACGGCCATACTGGGTGCTGAATGGTCATTCAGTTTCATCTCCACACCTCATTTTGTCAGCACCGCGATTTTATTACACGTTATGTGGTAAACCACTGTAGTATGTTATATGTGTATTGTGGTAAACTGTTACTGTATTACATGTAATGTGGTAAACCACTGCCTGCTGGCTCCGCCTCCCCTCGGGCTCGGTATAAAGGTGGCTGATCTCCGCCCCTGCCTCAGTTCGGGATCAGAGGCCAGGAGGCTTTGTGTTTAGCTTATTAAAGCCTCAGTTACGTTCACTACTCGTCTTGTGTTCATTGATGGCACATCAATTTAAGAAGCTAAACTTTTAAGATGAATTCATCGCTCAAGCCTGATCGCCTGGACCTGGACCCACAGGCAGCCGATGCCACTGCAACATTCGAGCACTGGCTAAGCTGCTTCGGAGCTTACTTTGGATCCTCCGCCGAAGACGTCACCGACCTCCAAAAGCAGCAAATACTCAACGCACGGGTGAGCCCGCAAGTTTTCCTTCTCATCAGAGACGCCCCCTCGTAGGCGGAGGCGATAATGCTGCTGAAGGGACAATATGTAAAGTCTGTAAACGGGGGTGTGTGCCAGGCACCTTCCTGCCACGAGGCGACAACGCCCGGACAATCACAAGCCGAATTCCAGCGTGCCTTGCGGGTACTCGGCCGGAACCGTGCTTGCCAGGCGGTATCGGCTACCCAACACGCGGAGCTGTTGATCAGGGACGCCTATGTCGCGGGCATTAAATCGAATTATATCCGCCAGCGATTTCTAGACAGGGGTACACTCGGCCTCCCAGAGGCGGTGCAGCTCTCAAACTCGCTGGAGGCGGCTTTCCAGAAATGGAGGCCTACACCTCCGACCGCGCGGCACCCTCATGGGCGCCGCCATCACCCGACTCGAGTGCGGCGCAAGCCTGTGCCGCGCAGCAGCCCGCCAACGCCGGAAGCCCGAAGTGCTACTTTTGTGGCCAGGGTAAGCACCCCAGACAACGCTGCCCTGCACGGAACGCGACTTGCAACGGGTGTGGGGGGGGGGGGGGAAGGGCCACTTTGCGAAAGCCTACCAGGCCCGACCTCTCCCTAAAACTCCTAGGCCCAGCGGTGCCGCCTGCTGCCTGTCGGGGCCGCCCCCAGCTGCCGCGCCACCCGCCACGCGCGACCCGTGTGGGGGGGGCGACATCTTCGCCGCCATCTTCGATTTCACCCGCCACGCTTGACGCCAGCTCCGATGCCACGCGCGACCCATGGGGGCCGCCATCTTGGGACCACTCCGCAGCCTCCCGGGAGCCCTGCTCACCCAATCGTACGCTGGCCTCCGCCATCTCCGATCGGCCCACCCATCACCTTCCGAAGCTCGCCTCCATCACGCTCGACCAGTCTCGACTTCATCACCTCACACAATCTACGAAGAGCGTCCAGATCAACGGGCACGAGACGGCCTGTCTTTTTGACTCCGGGAGCACAGACAGCTTTATACACCCAGATACGGTAAGGCGCTGCTCCCTCCCAATTTTACCCGCGACCCAGAAAATCTCCCTGGCTTCCGGATCACATTCAGTAGAAATCCGGGGGTACTGTGTACTGTACAAGGCGTAGAGTACAAGGGTCCCCTTACTGTACAAGGCGTAGAGTACACTGACTTTAAGCTCTACGTCCTTCTCCATCTCTGTGCTGCCCTATTACTGGGGCTCGACTTCCTGTGCCACCTCCAAGGCCCTACCTTAAAGTTCGGTGGACCCCTGTCCCTCCCCTCACCGCCTGTAGCCTCGCGACCCTTAAGGTCGCCCCACCCTCGCTCTTCGCTAACCTCACCCCGGACTGTAACCCCGTCACTACTCGGAGCAGACGATACAGTGCCCGGGACAGGGCCTTTATCAGGTCGGAGGTCCAGCGACTCCTACGAGAGGGGATCATTGAGGCTAGTACCAGCCCCTGGAGAGCCCAAGTGGTGGTCGGCAAGACTGGGGAGAAGCACCGGATGGTCATCGACTATAGTCAAGACAATCAACCGGTACATGCAGCTCAATGCGTACCCCCTCCCCCGCATATCTGACGTGGTCAACCAGATTGTGCATTATCGAGTCTTCTCCACAGTCGACTTGAAGTCCGCATCCACCAGCTCCCTATCCGCCCGGAGGACCACCAATACACTGCCTTTTGAGGCAGATGGCCGGCTCTACCATTTCCTCAGCGTTCCCTTCGGCGTCACCAATGGGGTCTCGGTCTTCCAGCGAGAAATGGACTGAATGGTTGACCAGTACGGGCCGCGGGCCACGTTCCCGTACCTAGATAGTGTCACCATCTGCGGCCATGACCAGCAGGACCATGACGAAAATCTCCAGCATTTCCTCCACACCGCTAGACTCCTTAACCTCACCTACAATAAGGAGAAATGTGTTTTCCGCACAATTGGAGTAAGTGTAGGCCCTTCAAGTCTGCCCCGCCATTCGATCCGGTTGCGTACCTTAAATCCACACTACTGCGCCATCCCCATATCCCTCAACTCCCGCCTGGAGTAGATCTGATGACAAGAGCGTCTACTGCTCTCTAGGCTGGAGGATTTCAAAGATTCACATCCCTCGAGTGAAAAAATGTCTCTTTCCCCTCAGTTCTAAAATGGTTGATCTCTTAATCGGAGACTGCGCCCTCCTGGTTCCGGGCTCCCGACGAGGGGAGATACTTTCTCAGCATCTAGCTTGCCCTTAAGAGGTTTGCACGTTTCAATTAGTTTGCAATTCCAGGGGAGAATATAAGCTTGGGTTTTCCTCAGCGGATAATCCTCGTTCCTGGAAATCAGCCTAGTGAACCTTCCTTGCACTTTCTCCCAGACGAGTGTATCCTTCCCCGGATAAGGAGATCAAAACGGAACACAAATCTCTACCTGCGGTCGCATCAAGAGTCACTACAAAACTCCTCGTCTACTCCAAGCCCAATAGATGCGGTGTAATCAATGGGGACACAGTCTGAACCCAAGGTGCGCAGGGTATCAGAGACATGTTACCTCCCGAGCAGTCCTCCTCGCTCAAGAGGACCTTCCCATCCCTGATCTTCATCTGCAAGGACAGCACATGCATGGGGGCACTGCGGCCTCGCAGGTCAGACACCATGTTATAATTCATTGCTCACTCTCAGAGTCGAGGAGGCAATCTGAAGACAATCTTTCACCAACATTACCCAGAGCACCACAGGCCCGGAACTCCCTTTCCTCCCACTCCCCCACGCGGGTGAAAACCACATCTTATAGATAGAATAAAGCCCTAACCTTCCTGATGTGCCATCAATTAACACAAGACGAGTAGTGAACAAAACTGAGGCTTTAATAAGCTAAACAGGAAGCCTCCTGGCCTCCGATCCCGAACTGGGGCAGGGCCGGAGGGCAGCCACCTTTATACCGAGCCCGAGGGGAGGAGCCACAGGCGGTGCCATCGGGCAGTGATTTACCACAATACATATAATACACTAACAGTGGTTTACCACACTTCCCCCCCCCCCAATCTCCCCAAGCCCGCAGAGAGACGGCCAGGGTTCATGATAAAATACTAGCGACAACGGAAACGGGTCCACTTATTTCAATCCTCTGGACTGTCTCCGACCGACCTCCCCCCCCCCCAACCACCACCACCACACCCCCTAATAAAGTCACATGGAGGTGACAAGATGACATCCCACGCCGTTTTACATGACCCTGTCCATCCCTAGAGTGCCAGGAAAATCCGGCACATCGTAGAAACATAGAAAATAGGAGCAGCCCTTTGAGCCTGCTGAGCTGTTCAATATGATCATGGCTGGTCCTTCATCGCAACACCTCGCTCCATATTCCCCGGGATCTCCCTCGACACCCTATAGTGTGAATATTTTTCGTTATCTTCAGCAATTGGACTGGCTACGAGAATATTGGAGACATCCTTCGAGCTGACGGCCGAACACCATCCAATCAGGGAGGCGGAATGCCTCGGGTGAACTCGCTAGGTGGCCAATGGCCGTAGCCCGGGGGGGGGGGGGCAGTTGGTGCCTCCAGGAGTGCCCCTGACCAGTGTTGGTGACATAAAGTCAACCAGAAGAGGGCAACACGGTGGCGCAGTGGGTTAGCACTGCTGCCTCACGGCGCCGAGGTCCCAGGTTCGATCCCGGCTCTGGGTCACTGTCCGTGTGGAGTTTGCACATTCTCCCCGTGTCTGCGTGGGTCTCACCCACTCAACCCAAAGATGTGCAGGGTAGGTGGATTGGCCATGCTGAATTGCCCCTCAATTGGAAAAAAAATGATAATTGGTTACTCTAAATTTATAAAGAGTAAATAAATAAATAAAGCCACACAGAAGAGAGATTTGGAGGGAGGATTTTTTTTCTTTAAATGTTGCACTTTTGCAAAGACTTTTCTCTGCACCTTCCGAAGTTAAGGAGAAGAAGTGGAAAGCGGTGATGATAGCCGCGACGGGATGTTGCAGCAGGGTCTGGTGGGCTTTGAGATGCAGTTCAACGGGACGAGGGCACTGGAGTACTGCAGGACTCTAACCGTCTTCATTTTATTTTTGTGTGTGTGCAACATGCAATAATAGATGAATTTGAATATTAGTTCCAGGCATGATTCCAATCGTCTGAAAGCAAAATTTAAATCATATCTTTTGGATTTGCTGTATTCCTCTTCAGAGAAACGACATCCAGTAATAAATCAGCCAAGTATTACCCCTGGAATCTGTCGAATTATAGGAACATAGAAATCCATCAGGATTCCTGGAACAGAAATATGCCACTCAGCCTAATACATTATTGTAATAAAATATTATTTTATAACAAAACGATTATTATGGAATCATACACGAGGCAGGCATGGTGGTACAGCGGTTAGCAAGTGGCGGCGTACAGCGCCAGGGACCCGGGTTCGATCCCAGCCTCGGGTGTCTGTGCGGAGTCTGCACGTTCTCTCCCGGGTCTGCGTGGGTTTCCTCCGGGCGCTCCGGTTTCCTCCCGCAGGCTAGGTGGATTGGCCGTGCTGTCTCCCTCGGTGGCACATGAAGGAAGAGCAGTGGGCGGGGGGGGCCAGTTTCGCACCGGGCTAAATCGCTGGCTTTGAAAGCAGACCAAGGCAGGCCAGCAGCACGGTTCGATTCCCGTACCAGCCTCCCCGAATAGGCGCCGGAATGTGGCGACTAGGGGCTTTTCACAGTAACTTCATTTGAAGTCTACTTGTGACAATAAGCGATTTTCATTTTCATTCTCTCCAGCGCCCGGGGCCGAAACATCGTGTCCCCCAAATCGACGGCCGCGAGATGTCGCGTTCCTACCGCGGCGCGGTTTGCGGGATCTTGCTGTGCGCAGCCCAGCTGCTGCGCCTCCCACATTGCGACGCGGACTCCCATTCAAAAAGTACTCCATTGGCGGGAAAGCACGTCTGGGCCGTCCCGAGCTGCATAAACGCAAGCCTTTCGATTTGGTTTATAGAGTCTGCGCCAACTCTTCCGAAACGCCAATCTAGCTAATCATCATTGGAACAGCAGGAGGCCATTCGGCCCCCAAACCTGTTCTATGCAATGCCAAAACCAGCATCCAGGAGAAACCAGCGCAGTCCACTTAAGTCTCTTCTTTCTCCTTGCTCATTCCAACATTGCTCATTAGATTTGCGCGTTTTACTAACGTCACCGCTGTTAATGGGACGTTAATTACATTGTTAGGCTACAGCGGTGAAGAGCAAAGTGCTTTTGAGCAGGTATAAATAGGGGGTGGCTGGGACACTGGGCGTGTGGGAGGGGAGCTGTGAAACTGAACACGGTCTATGATCGCTCGCGGTAAAGAGGAGCTCTGGTGCCTCGGTTTTGATTTCATCCACCAGCTTGGATTTTATTAATGACCAACCGCCTGCAAGGGGTTAAGTTGCTGTGAAATCTGACAGCGCTCTTGTGCGGCTGAGAAAGGGAATTGGTTGCTTCAGAAGCTGAAGACGTCTTTCGGTACGGAGAAGAGTTTTAAATGGTCCTGTGACGTGATACAGCTCAGAGGAAAGCCTGCACCGTATTAAATTCCAGTGCTGGCTCTTTGGCGCAGCTATTCCAATACTTCTCACTCCCCTGTCCCCTTCCGAGATAATTTCCTCTTGCATAGTTTCCCCTTCGAGGGTTTATCCGATTTGCTTTTGAAAGTTCCTGCTGAATCTACCGCCCTTACGGGCAGTACTTCCACATCATAAACTCACTGTTTTTAGAAAAACTCTCGTCTCATCTCAGATTCTTTTGCGAGTCGTCTTAAATCGGTGTCTCCTGGTTACTGACCCGCCTGCCACTGGAAACATTGAGTCACAGAGCTTCACAGCACGGAAAAAGGCCCTTCGGCCCATCGTTACTGTGTCGGCCCTCAAGCCCCGATATATTCTAATCCCATTTCCCAAATCTTGCCCCGTAGCCGTGTGCGCTGGGGCGTTCCGAGTGCTGATCGAAATGCTTCTTCAATGTTGTGAGGGTTCCCGCCTCCACCCCCCTTTCAGGCAGCGAGATCCAGGCTCCCACCTCCCTCTGGGTGAAAAGGTTTTTCCTCAAATCCCCCCGAACTCTCCTGCCCCTCACCTTAGATTTATTCACCCTGGTTATTGATCCCTTTACTAAAGGGGGAAGGTTTCTTCTTGTCCACCTTGTTTGTGTCGCTCATAATTGTGTCCACCTCAATCAGGCCCCTCCCTCAGCCTTCTCTGCTCCAGGGAAAACAAACCAGGCCTAACCAGCCCCTCTTCACAGCTGAAACTCTCCAGCCCAGGCAGCATCCTGGTGAATCTCCTCTGCAGCCTCTCCAGTGCAATCACATCCTTCCTATAGTGTGGTGACCAGAACTGCACACAGTGCTCCAGCTGTGGGTTAACCAGGGTTGTATACAGCTCTAGCATAACCCCCCTGCTCTTACACTCTATGCCTCGGCTAATAAAGGCATGTCATCTGTGAACTTACTGATCCTCCCTCCCCCATTCACATCTAGATCCTGAAGCTACACTACACACAGCAGGGGACCCAGCACCGATCCCTGCGGAACACCGGACACAGACTTCCAGTCACAAAAACAATCTCCGACCATCACTGTCTGCCTCCTATCACTAAGCCAATTTAGGATCCTATGTGCCAAATTGCCCTGGATCTGATGGGCTCTTACCACCGTCTTGACCAGTCCCCCATGCGGGACTTTGTCAAAAGTCCTACTGAAATCCATGTAGATGTTCTGAACACTTCTACTGAGTCTCTCCTTAACCTTCCCTGCCTTAAGGAGAACAATCCTATCTTCCCCAGTCTCTCCACACGGTCACTTCTGATAACGCTGGAAATGTGGCAACCAATTTGCGCACAGCAAGACCCCCACCAACAGCAATACCATCAATCTCCAGACAATCTGTTCTAATGACTTCAGTCGAGGGGTAAACATGGAGCAGGACACTGGGGCGAGTTCTCCCCTCTCCATCAGAGGAGAGGCACGGTAACTTTCCCATCCATCCATCCAAGGGGCAGACAGAGCCTTCGACCAACATCTCATCTGAGAGTGGGCACCTCCAACAGTGTGGCACACCTGCTGTGTGGGGGGGGGGGGGGGCACACTGTTGGAGGTGCCCAGCCTGTCATACTAAGACTATGTGCTCCTGGGGTGGGCTGGAATTCACAACCTTGTGACCCAGAGGCGATAATGCTGTCCACTGACAAGTAGAGAATGTACCTCCCAGGGTGGAAGGGCAGAAATCACATCCCGGTGGCCCATCTGGGGGTCCCCTGCCCTCTGGTAAAGGGGGCGCCAACAGAACCATAAATACCTTTTGTCTGCCAACATTAGAGGAGGGGAGTAAAGAGAGCAAAGAAAAAAAACGAGTGATAAAAACCCGTCAACAAAAAAAGTTACGAATAGAAGAGCATAATAAATAGACATAGAACATAAGAGTGCAGAAGGAGGCCATTCGGCCCATCGAGTCTGCACCAACCCACTTAAGCCCTTACTTTCACCCTATCCCCGTAACCCAATAACCCCTCCTAACCTTTTTGGACACTAAGGGCAATTTATCATGGCCAATCCACCTAACCTGCACAACTTCGGACTGGGGGAGGAAACCGGAGCACCCGGAGGAAACCCACGCACACACGGGGAGGATGTGCAGACTCCGCACCGACAGTGACCCAGCGGGGAATCGAACCTGGGACCCTGGCGCTGTGAAGCCGCAGTGCTATCCACTTGTGCTACCGTGCTGGAGGAGGAGGAGGAGGGCAGCACGGTGGCGCAGTGGGTTAGCACTGCTGCCTCACGGTGCCGAGGTCCCAGGTTCGATCCCGGCTCTGGGTCACTGTCCGTGTGGAGTTTGCACATTCTCCCCCTGTCTGCGTGGGTCTCACCCCCCCACAACCCAAAGATGCGCAGGGTAGGTGGATTGGCCGCGCTGAATTGCCCCTTAATTAGAAAAATGAATTGGGTACTCTAAATTTATAGAATTTTTAAAAAATAATAATAATGAGGAGGTGGAGGCCACTGGGCCCCTCGAACACACTCCGCCATTTAATAAGATCATGGCTGATCGGATTGGAAGCTCATCTCCACATTCCTGGATCCCGTGGGCTCTTACCATTTTCTTGACAAGTCTCCCATGCGGGAGCTGGTCAAAAGTCTTACTGAAATCCATGTAGATGTTCTGAACGCCCGTCGTAATATGTCATTCATTAAAGAATTTACGCACTTTAACTTGGAAAAAAGGACTCACTTGTCGATCGATGACTTTGCCCTGAGAAAACGGAGATCAGTACAAGGATGGACCATCCTTTTTTCCCCCAAGTTAAAGTGCATAAATGTTTTAATGAATTACATATTACGATGGGCGGCTCGGTAGCACAGTGGTTAGCACTGTTGCTTCACAGCGCCAGGGTCCCGGGTTCGATTCCCGGCTTGGGTCACTGTCTGCGCGGAGTCTGCACGCTCTCCCCGTGTCTGCGTGGGTTTCCTCCGGGTGCTCCGGTTTCCTCCCACAAGTCCCGAAAAACGTGCTTGTTGGGTGAATTGGACATTCTGAATTCTCCCTCTGTGTACCCGAACAGGCGCCGGAATGTGGCCACTAGGGGCTTTTCACAGTAACTTCATTGCAGAGTTAATGTAAGCCTACTTGTGACAATAAAGATTGTAAAAGATTATTATTACATTGTAGGCAAGTGGGTTGTAGTGTCGACCCTACATCTCCATTGGATTAGACAATTCCAAAGATTAAACGACACACAGGGAAGACATTCCTCCTCACCTCCCGTCTTAAATGGGAGACCCCCTTATTCTGAAATTGGGGCCCCCCCTTCCCCCACCCCACCCCGAGTTCTAGATTCGCCCACGAGGGGAAACACCCTCTCTGCATCTGGCCTGCCGAGCCCCCTCACATTTCAGTAAGACCGCCTCTCATTCTATCTGAACAAGAAACTTGTAAATAAATGAGTTTACTGGCATGCAGGGCAGATCCCATCGCCCTCGATCCGTCTCCCTTTTGTCTGTCACCTTCCTGATTGTCACTGCAAATATCACAATTAGCAGGCCCGTCTTATCGAACTTTGGCGCGCTTTAAGCAACATCAACAAGATGGCACTCCCCCCCCCCCCCCCCCCCCCCCCCCGCCAAGCTTGGCGCCACCTGGCCGCTATTTGTCTTGAACAAATATGATCGCATTTATTTCACAAAGTACAAAGAAACATTTGCGACGACAGAACCATGGCTGACAACCAACTCAATATAGTCGAGCGCGATTAGGAGTTACTCAGATTAACTCTGTATCACATTCCTTGCAAACCCCAACCCACCCCACGCCCCATTAACCCCATCCAGCATGGCGGGAGGGAGATTGCTGAAGCATGTCTTCACACGCGTAATAGAATGGGGAAATGGTCGAACGATTCCTGGGCTGGGTATCAGCCAGTTGAACTGTCCTGTGGATACTCCTTCAGTGGCCAGCCAGCCTTTGGCAGGGGCTCAAAGCTGGAGCCTCTGGGCTAGAGGTAGGGAACGCTACACACTGTACCACAGGACCACACAGAGGGGGAATGGAAGGGTTAGAAATTGAGTGTTCTGCTACATCTCAGAGCAACATCAGGAACCCCCCAACCTTGTACCACAAGCTCCACCAGCTCGAGAGAGAAATGGGTACCTGGGAAACCACACACTCAAATACCTTCCTTTTCCGGCCTCACAATCCATTGATCCTAACTCCTCGTGGCTCCGTCTCGCTCAGCTCCTGTGCTGCAGTTTTATTTACCCGCTGTGGCTCAGTGGGTGGCACTCACTCCCCTCGAGTCAGGAGGCCGTGCGTTCAAGTCACACTCTGAGGGCTTGAGTGCGACGCGCTCCAGTGCAGCGGCGCGGGAATGCTACACTGTCGCGGGTGCTGCCTTTCAGATGGGACGTTAAACCCGGGGCTCTAAGGGAAGCACGGTGGCGCAGTGGGTTAGCACTGCTGCCTCACAGCGCCGAGGTCCCAGGTTCGATCCCGGCTCTGGGTCACTGTCCGTGTGGAGTTTGCACATTCTCCCCGTGTCTGCGTGGGTTTCGCCCCCACAACCCAAAGATGTGCAGGGTAGGTGGATTGGCCATGCTAAATTGCCCCTTAATTGGGAAAAATGAATTGGGTACTCTAAATTTAGAGAAAAAAAAAAACGGGGCACTTTTCGCCCTCCCATGGCACGCCCATCCCCCCACACCTCCTGTGACCTGGCCAAGTACTGAGCCGATCATTCTTTGGTCCTTTTGCACCGTGTGCACAGCAAGATCACACACACACAAAAAACACACACAAATTAACAACGAGGTTTCCCACATTATAAAAGCAGCTATTTTCAAAATTACAGCCTGAAACACGCTTTTAAAAGTTTCATACAAATGGAAGCTCCTTTCGTTCACTGCCCCCCCCCCCCCCCCCCCCCCCACATAGTAAAAGCTAGTCTTCTCAATTCAGATTCCAATGGGAATATATCAATAGCACCCCGGAGTGCCAGGTTGAATTCCATCTCATTTTCTCGACCAAACGGCCCTGAACCAGGAGTGCTGGTCCCTCTACACGATCTAGCAAGCACACATAAAAGAAATCTACTCTGCCGCAAGGTTAATGAGCAGTTTAACCTAATTCCCGGCTTGGGACACTGTCTGTGCGGAGTCTGCACGTCCTCCCCGTGTGTGCGTGGATTTCCTCCGGGTGCTCCGGTTTTCTCCCACAGTCCAAAGATGTGCAGGTTAGGTGGATTGGCCATGATAAATTGCCCTTAGTGTCCAAAATTGCCCTTAGTGTTGGGTCGAGTTACTGGGTTATGGGGATAGGGTGGAGGTGTGGGCTTGGGTAGGGTGCTCTTTCCAAGAGCCGGTTCAGACTCGATGGGCCGAATAGTCTCCTTCTGCACTGTAAATTCTATGATTCTAACCTGCTATTTCTGTCCTCCCCCTTTCAGACACTACGAGAGAGAGAGAGAGAGAGAGCTTGCAAAACTCGCGCAGTCTTTTCTCAAAAGCTACCTGGCTCGAGACTTGGCAAGTGGCGGCCTGGTCGAGACAAGATTGGCCAGTGTCGGCCCGGTGCAGCATCGCCAAAGGCGGGCGAGGCTCACCTGTCGTTCAACTGGACGGTTTAGCTGCTGCGTTGAACCGATACAAAAATGGGGTGGAGGAGGCAGTGGCGGTCGCTCAGCGTCTTTCGCCTCGTCAGGTGCCGAGGAATCAGGTCGGACTGTCAAATGACTCTCACCTGGTTCCCACTTCAGGAACGACGGCGTGGATGCCATCATTTCATCAATAAAAGGTTACACCGACAGCATTACCCTCTTGGAAATTACTCGGTCTAAACGGCTAGACGTGGAGAATATTCCAGACTTGCCGTGGTCTGGAAGGGCGGTGGAAGCAGATTCATTAGGAACTTTCAGAAAGGGAGTCAGTTGAATTACGTGCAAACGAAACATACACATGGCCTGAGGGAAGGGTGCAATCAGTTCAGTCCCTCTTGCCAACAACAGCCTTGCATTGAAGTGGGACCCTGAATATAGTAAAATAGCATTTCACAGGCGCACCAGAGGCCCCAGCCACAGGAGGAGAGAAATTAATAATAATCTTTGGAATAATCTTTATTGTCACAAGTAGGCTCACATTAATTACTGTGAAAATCCCCTCGTCGCCACATTCCGGCGCCTGTTCGGGTACACGGGGGGAGAATTCAGAATGTCCAATTCACCTAACGAGCACGTTTATCGGGACTGGGGGAGGAAACCGGAGCGCCCGGAGGAAACCCACGCAGACACGGGGGAGAACGTGCAGACTCCGCGCAGACAGTGACCCAAGCCGGGACTCGTACCCGGGTCCCTGGCGCTGTGAAGCAACGGTGCTAACCACTGTGCTACCGTGCCGCCCACGGTGACAGGTGACCCAGATCTTGGCTTTAAGGAGCACGTTAAAAAAGGGGCGAGGCAGCAAGGTCTGGAGGAGAAATTCTAGGGTATGGACCCAGGCTGCTGTAGGGAGAGGGAGGGGGGTGGGGCCAGCACAGGCACGATGGGCCAAATGGCTTCCTCCTGTGCTGTAAGAAGCCAAGGCTGGAAACCGAGAGGCAAGAACTGGGAAGACGGATTGAACGTTACAGGGCTGTCCCTGAAAGCTTGTTATTCCCCCCAACACTTCCAGACTCTGATCGAATATAACTATTTCCCCCACCCTCTTTCTCAACCTTCCCGCACAGAAATCACGTTTAAAACAAAAAGAAATAGATCTCAGTCGGAAAAGTGAGGGACGGTGAGGCGGAATGCCTCACAATACGATGGAGCTTTGTGAAAGAGCAATGACACGTTTTACTGTCTGGACTCGGACCCTGGAATATTAAACGTGGGCAGAGCTTGTTCCTCCTCCCAGCAGTTTGCGCATTCTCCCCATCCACAGCTTCACAAACCCTCCTCCCTCCAGCAACACAACTCAAAAAGGCAGCTGCTCTATTAACTGCAAATATCAGAGACAAAAACTTCAAGGAAAGTCAAATAAAAAGAACAGCAAAGAGAGATCGACTTGAAATAAAAGCCCCACATATACACACACACACATATACACACACACACAAATACATATATACACACATAAATGCACACACATAAATACATATACACACACAAATACATACACACACACACAAATACATATATACACACACAAATACATATACACACACACACACGTATATACACACATATATATACACACACATAAATACATATATACACACACACACATACATACACACACACACACACATACACACATAAATACATACACACACACATAAATACATATACACACACATAAATACATATACACACACATAAATACATATATACACACACACAAATACATATATACACACACACAAATACATATATACACACACACAAATACATATACACACAAATACATATACACACACAAATACATATACACACACAAATACATATACACACACACACATATATACACACACATATACATACACACACATAAATACATATATACACACACACATACATACACACGCATAAATACATA
>NC_092731.1:17709161-17810001 GCF_047496885.1 Scyliorhinus torazame | reverse complement strand
GGTGTTCTGGCCTTTGCGTCCCTGGTAGCCCGGCGGAGGATTTTGCGACCTATGGAAAGATGTGAAGCCCCCCCAATGTGGAAGCTTGGATCAATGACATGGCAGGGTTCATCAAGCTGGAGAGGATAAAGTTTGCCTTGCGAGGATCTGTGCAGGAGTTCCTCAGGCGGTGGCAACCGTTCCTAGACTATCTCACGAGCGTTATGAGGTCAGCAGCAGCCCAAGGTGGGGGGGGTTTCTTTTGGGGTGGCGTTTGGGTGAAGGTGGGGGGGTTTTCTCTAATTGTGGTTTTTAAAAATAATTTTTATTAAAGGTTTTCATAAAATATCAATAACAAAATGAGAACAAAGAACCCAACAGGGGTTAAGTACAAAACACAATCTAAAAAAGCAACCCCCCCCCGTACATAATTAATAAATTAACATTAACACCACCGACTTAACACAACAGGTGTATACACCCCTCATGACCCTCCAGTGTAAATAACAAAAATAAAGTAAACTCTTTACCCCCCCCCCCCCCCCCCGAGCTGCTGCTGCCATTGACCAATGTCTATCGTTCTGCCAAAAAGTCTTAACGGTTGCAACCGCCTAAAGAACCCTTGTACCGACAATCTCAGGCGAATTTCACCCCCTCCAATTTAATGAACCATGCCATTATTGTTGATCCAGGATTCCACGCTTGGGGGCCTTGCATCTTTCCACTGAAGGAGAATCCTTCGCCGGGCTACCAGGGACGCAAAGGCCAGAATTCTGGGCCTCTTTCGCCTCCTGCACTCCCGGCTCCTCTGCCCACCCCAAATATTGTGAGCCCCCAGTCCGGTCTGACCCTCGATCCTACCACCCTCGACACCGTCCTCGCTACGCCCTTCCAAAATTCCTCCAGCGCTGGGCATGCCCAGAATATATGGGTGTGATTTGCTGGGCTCCCTGAGCACCTAACACACCTGTCCTCACCCCCCAAAGAAACCGGCTCATTCTTGTCCCGGTCATGTGTGCCCTGTGCAGCACCCTAAACTGTATGAGGCTGAGCCTCGCGCACGAAGAGGAAGAATTCACCCTCCCTAGGGCATCTGCCCACGTCCCCTCTTCGATCTCCTCTCCCGACATCCCTCCTCCCACTTACCTTCAACTCCACCACCGTGGCCTCCTCCTCCTCCTGCATCACCTGGTAAGTTTCCGAAATCTTCCCCACTCCCACCCACCCCCCCCCGAGAGCACCCGGTCCTGTACTGTGTGTGGCAGCAGCCGCCAGGAATTCCACCACCTGCCATCTGGCAAACGCCCTTACTGTAAGTACCTGAAGGTGTTCCCCGGGGGGGGAGCCCGTACTTCTCCTCCAGCTCACCCCAAGCTCGCGAACTTCCCGTCCACAAACAGGTCCCCCAACTTTCGTAGCCCTGCCCTGTGCCACCCCGAAAATCCTCCACCTGTTCTTCCTGGGGCGAACCGGTGGTTCCCCCGTAATGGGGTCCACACCGAGGCCCCAACTCCCCCCCCCCCCCCCCCCCCCCCCCCCCCCCCCCCATGCCGCCTCCACTGCCCCCAAATTTTGAGGGCCGCCGCCCACCACGGGCTCGTGGTATACCTCCAGTGGAGGGAGCGGCAGCGGCGCCATTGCCAGCGCCCCCAGACTCGTACCCACACAGGACGCCGTCTCCAGCCTCTTCCATGCAGCCCCCTCCATCACCCACTTGCGCACCATTGTCACATTGACGGCCCAGTAGTACCCACAGAGGTTGGGCAGCGCCAGCCCTCCCCTATCTCTACTCCGCTCCAGGAACACCCTTCTCACCCTCTGAGTCCCTCGCAGCGCCACACACAAACCCCATTATACTCCTGTTAACCCGCCTGAAAAAAGCCTTCGGGATAAACACGGGGAGCCACTGGAACAGGAACAAAAACCTTGGTTGCACCGTCATTTTGATTGACTGCACCCTACCAGCGAAGGACAGCGGCAACGCGTCCCACCTCTTGAACTCCTCCTCCATTTGCTCCACCAGCCTTGTAAAGTTAAGCCTATGCAGGGGCCCCCCCAGCTCCTGGCCACCTGGACCCCCAAATATCTGAAGCTCCTCTCCGCCCTTTTTAGTGGGAGCTCGCCAATCCCCCTCTCCTGGTCCCCTACCTGAACTACGAAGAGCTCGCTCTTCCCCATATTGAGCTTGTACCCTGAAAAGTCCCCGAAATCCCGAAGGATCCTCATTACCTCTGGCATTCCTCCCATCGAGTTCCGCCACATACAGCAGCAGGTCGTCCGCATAAAGCGACACCCTATACTCCTCCCCACCCCGCACCAACCCCCCCTCCAGTTCCTCGACTCTCTCAGTGCCATAGCCAGGGGTTCAATCGCCAGTGCGAAGAGCAGGGGGGGACAGGGGTCAACCCTGTCTCGTCCCTCGGTGCACCAAAAGTACTCAGACGACCTCCTATTTGTGGCCACCGCTCGCCATCGGGACCTCATACAACAGCCTAACCCACCTGACAAAACCCCTCCCCAAACCCGAAACCCCTCTTCAGCACCTCCCACAGGTACCCTCCCACTCTTACCCCTATCAAAGGCTTTCTCAGCGTCCATCGCCACCACTATCTCCGCCTCCCCCTCCCTTCGCCGGGCATCATGATGACGTTCAAAAGCCTCCGCACATTCGCGTTCAACTGTCTCCCCTTCACAAACCCCCGTCTGGTCTTCATGGATGATCTGCGGCACACAATCCTCATATCCTCGTAGCTAAGACCTTCGCCAGCACCTTGGCATCTACATTTAGCAAGGAAATCGGTCTGTAAGACCCACATTGCAGGGGATCCTTGTCCCGCTTCAGGATCAAGGAGATCAGTGCCCGGGACATCGTCGGGGGGTAAAAGCGCCCCCCCCCCCCCCCCCCCCCCCCCCCTTCCCTTGCCTTATTAAAGGTCCTAACTAACAGCGGGCCCAACTGGTCCATATATTTTTTTATAGAATGCGACTGGGAAACCATCCGGCCCCGGTGCCTTCCCTGCCTGCATGCTTCCTATCCCTTTGATCAGCTCCTCCAGCCCAATCGGGGCCCCAGTCCCGCCACCAGTCTCCTCTTCCACCTTTGGAAACCTCAATTGGTCCAGGAAACAGCCCATCCCTCCTCCTCCCGTGGGGGCTCGGATCGGTACAATTCCTCGTAGAAGTCCCTGAAGACCCCATTGATGCCAACCCCACTCCGCACCACGCACCCTCCCCTGTCCTTAGCTCCCCTGATCTCCCTAGCTGCGTCCCGCTTCCTAAGGTGATGCGCCAGCAACCGGCTTGCCTTTTCCCCATACTCGTTAGACCGTCCCCTGGGCCTTCCTCCACTGCACCTCCGCCTTCCTGGTGGTCACCAGGTCGAATTCGGCCTGGAGGCTGCGCCTCTGCCTCAACAATCCTTCCTCAGGCTCGTCCGCATACCTCCTGTCTGCCCTCACCATCTCCCCCACCAGCCTCTCCCTCCGCTCCTTGTGGGCCCTAATGGAGATCAGCTCTCCCCTCACCACCGCCCTTCAGTGCCTCCCATACCATCCCCACTCGGACCTCCCCGTTGTCGTTGGTCTCCAAGTACCTCTGTATACTTCCTCGGACCCGCTCGCTCACCTCCTCGTCCGCCAACAGCCCCACCTCCAAGTGCCACAGCGGGCGCTGATCCCTCTCCTCCCCATCTCCAAGTCCACACCCAATTGCGGGGCGTTGTCCGAAATGGCTATTGCCACGTACTCGGTATCCTCTACTCTCGCTATCAGCGCCCTACTCAAAATGAAAAAGTCGATTCGAGAATAAGCCTTATGGACATGTGAGAAGAATGAAAATTCCCTAGCCCCCGCCTTGCAAATCTCCAAGGGTCCACCCCTCCCATTTGGTCCATAATTCCCCTCAACACTCTAGCCCGCCGCCGGCATCCTACCCGTCCTAGACCTGGAGCGATCCAGTGCCGGATCCAACACCGTGTTAAAGTCTCCCCCCATTATCAGGGCCCCCACTTCCAAGTCCGGGATCCGACCCAACACACGCCCGCATAAAACCCGCATCGTCCCAGTTCGGAGCATACACATTGACCAGTGCCACCCTCTCTCCCTGCAACTTACCACTTACCATTATGTACCTACTGCCATTATCTGCCACAGTGCTCGAGACGCCTCGAATGACACCACCTTTCCCACCAAGATTGCCACCCCCTCGATTTTTGGCATCTAGCCCCGAGTGAAACACCTGACCTACCCACCTTTCCTCAGTCTTACCTGGTCTGCCACCTTCAGGTGTGTCTCCTGGAGCATAACCACATCCGCCTTCAGCCCCTTCAGGTGCGTGAACACGCGGGCCTGCTTAACCGGCCCATTCCCCACAGCGGCATACCCCCGTCTCGACCCCCCCCCCCCCCCCCCCCCCCCCCCCCCCCCCCAGCTCCAGCTCCTCCTTGACCATAGCAGCAGCAACTCGATGATCCTCTCCCCCCCCCCCACCGGCTAGGACCCATCCTAGCTGGTTTACTCCCCCCATTGCACTTCTGCAAGTCAGCTGACTCCTGCTGACCCCGGCCACTCCCGCCTCCTCTTCGACTCCTCCCATTGTGTGGCACACCCTCCTCTCCTGCTCCCCATCCACAGGCTCTCCCCTTCCCCCCTCCGTTCTAGAGCTCGGGGAAACAAGCCCTCGCTTCCCCGCGCCCCCCCCCCCCCCCCCAGTCTTCGGCGCGGGAAAAAAGCCCGCGCTCTCCACCTACCAGGCCCCGCCACCAACCAAAACAGTGCCCAACCCGCCCCATCCACCCTCCCCCAACCCGAAAGAGAAAAACAGGAAAAAGAAACCCAAAACAATGCAAAGGCCCCCCGAACCCAAAATAGTCATAACATATTGACCGCAGTCCCCCAATCGCCCATCCCAGACCCTCAGTCTATGTCCAGCTTCTCGGTCTGAACAAAGGCCCACGCCTCCTCCGGAGACTCAAAATAATGGTGCCCGGTCCTTGTAGGTAACCCACAGTCGCGCCGGCTGCAACATGTCAAACTTCACCCCCCTTCCTGTGCAGCACCGCCTTCGCTCGACTGTACCCGGCCCTCCTCTTTGCCACCTCCGCACTCCAGTCCTGATATATCCGAACCTCTGCATTCTCCACCTGCTGCTCCTCTCCTTCTTGGCCCACCTGAGCACACACTCCCGATCGACGACCCGATGGAACCGCACCAGCACCGCCCGCGGAGGCTCGTTAGCCTTGGGCCTCCTCGCCAACACTCTATGGGCCCCTTCCAGCTCCAGGGGCCCCTGGAAGGACCCCGCTCCCATCAGCGGGTTCAACATGGTGACCACAGGCCCCCACGTCCGGCCCCTCCAGGAGGCCCAGAATCCGCAGATTCTTCAACGTCGACCGATTCTCCATCTCCTCAAACCGCTCCTGCCATTTCTTGTGGAGCGCCTCGTGCGCCTCCACCTTTACCGCCAGGCCTAAGATCTCGTCCTCATTGTCAGAAATCTTTTGTCGAGCCTCTCGGATTGCCACCCCCTGGGCCGTCTGTGTCTCCAGCAGCTTATCAATAGAAGCCTTCATCGGCTCTAACAGGTCCGTTTTAATCTCTCTGAGACAGCGCTGGATACCCTTCTGTTGCTCCTCCGCCCACTGCCTCCACGCTGCCTGGTCTCCGCCCGCCGCCATTTTGTCCTTCCCTCCCTTCTTCTGGTCCACCACCACCTTTTTTGTCACCCTGCTCCTAGTTAAAGCCATATACTGATGGGGAGTTATTATTAACTTCTTCCCACACCGGGAAACGTCGGAAAAGTGCCCTTGGTGGCCCTGAAAAGAGCCCAAAAGTCAGTTTTTGCGGGAGCCGCCGAATGTGCGACTTAGCTCCGCATAGCTGCAACCGGAAGTCTTGAGAGGGAATCCTTTTGGCAGTGTTCGCTTCACCAATCTGCCCCAAAAAGTCTGTGGAAACTCCTGAAAAAGGTCTGAGAGTCCGTTCCAGACGAGAGCTGCCGAATGCGCGACCTACTCCTCCATGGCCTCCACCGGAAGCCTCGTCCCCGCTTCTTCAATGGCCTTGGTAGATCTTTTCACAGTTGTTCCCTCTGCTGCTAGAATTCACCTTTAATAAAGGCCCACAAGTCAGCTTGCAGCTTTAAGCTTGCCCTTCCTCTGCCTGCATGCTGGAAGAGGCCCTGTTTATCCTGCAGTTTAGCCAAATCTTTTACTGTTTCTGCCGGGTCTGGTAACCAAGAGACATACCATTCCTGGGGGACACTGTCGGGGGAATGTTGCAGTCTTCTTTCCACACCGGGAAATGTCAAACAAATGCCATGGGGGCCTTGTAAAGACCCCAAAAGTGCGTTCCAAGCGGGAGCTACCGAACATGCGACCTAGCTCTGCATAGCCGCACCCGGAAGTGTCTCTATTTGTGTTTTTAAATGTTATATGGGGGGTTATTGTATATGGGGGAAATCCAATGTATAATTTCTGATTGTTTTCTTGTTTCTTTCTTTTTGCGGGGGGGGGGGGGGGGTTGTTGAAAATTTGTTAAAATTTGAATAAATATATAATTTTTTTAAAATAATAAGTTGAACGTGGGGAAGAGTGAACTGTTCGTGGTCCATGGTCGGGGCCAGGGGGAGAGACTGGGGGATCTCCCGCTCAGGATAATGGAGAGGAGCTTTCGGTACTTGGGGATACAAGTGGCCAGGAACTGGGATGCCCTGCAACAGGCTCAACTTAACCCGGCTAGTGGAGCAGATGGAGGGAGAGTTTAAAAGGTGGGATATGCTCCCACTTTCCTTGGCGGGACGGTTGCAGACTGTGAAGATTACGGTTCTCCCCAGGTTCCTCTTCGTATTTCAGTACCTCCCCATTTTCATCCCCAAGTCCTTCTTTAAGCGAGTGAATAGGATTGTGACGGGATTTATGTGGGCGAATAAAACCCCGCGGGTCAAAAGGGTATTCTTGGGAGCATAGGGTATTCTTGGACTGGCTCTGCCGAACCTTCTGCAGTTATTACTGGGCAACCAACGTGGCCATGATCAGGAAATGGATGATGGAGGAGGGGGCGGTTGGAGGCGGCATTGTGTAGAGGCACGAGTCTAAGGGCACTTGTTACGGCTCCGCTGCCGTTCTCCGCCGGCGCGATACACCACTAGTCCGGTGGTGACAGTAGCACTAGGATCTGGGGGCAGCGGAGGAGACACTGGAGAAGAGGGGGCCTCGGTGTGGACCCCGATATGGAATAACCACAGATTTGCTCCGGGTAGGTTGGATGGGGGATACCAAGGCTGGTATAGGGCAGGTATTAGGAGGATGGGGGACCTGTTTATAGACGGGACTTTCCCTAGCATGCAGGCGCTGGAGGAGAAGTTCGGCCTGCATCCGGGGAATGCGTTCAGGTACCTCCAGGTTCGGGACTTTCTTAGAAAACAGGTGGGGACATTTCTGCTGCTGCCCCCACGTAGGATCCAGGACAGGGTGGTGGCTGGCATCTGGGTAGGGGAGGGGAAGGTGTCGGACATTTATCAGGAGGTGGAGGAAGCCTCAGTGGATAAGTTGAAGGGCAAGTGGGAGGAGGAGCTGGGTGAGGGCCTGTGGGCCGACGCCCTGGGCAGGGTGAACTCCTCCTCATCATGTGCCAGGCTCAGCTTAATTCAGTTTAAGGTGGTGCATCGGGCGCATATAACGGCGGCAAGAATGAGTAAGTTTTTTGGAGTGGAGGACAGGTGCCCGAGATGTGCAGGGAGTCCGCGAACCATACCCATATGTTTTGGGCGTGCCTGGCGCTTAAAGAATTCTGGCAGTGGATTGGCCATGGTGGCTTTTAAGGCAGATCAGGTGCTGTGGCCGATCTGCAGCTCTGGATCGTTGATTGTATCCAGGTTAGCTGTGAGGTGCCAGCTGAGTAGCTCTTCGAGGCAAACGTTTGTTGCCCATCCCTAATTGGCGTTGAATCTGCCTTCTTGAGCCGCTGCAAACCATGCAGTGTCAGTCTACCCACTGTACTGTGAAGGAGGGAGTTCTATGACTTGAACCCAGCAATGATGAAGCGACAACAATTTATTTCCACGTTTCGGCAACTTGCTTGGGGATGGGGGGGGTGGGGAGTTGCAGGTGGTGGTCTTCCCATATGCTAGCCGCCCTTGTTTTTCTAGGTGGTGGAGGTCATGGGTTGGAAGGTTTTGTCAAAGCTGTAGTGCCCATGAAGTATTGTTACCGAAGTCTGCATTTAACCTGGGGTGTCGGCCAAAAATGCCAGTGATTCTGAAAGGGGGCCCAAGTGGTGAGCCACTTGGAGATTGGGGGAGGGGTGCGGGTCACACATTTTGGATGAACAGGTATTCTGCAGTAGAGTTACCCATTAGAAGATTGCACCATGACCAGCGTACACCACGAAGGAAGCATTTGTTGATTCTATCTCCAGTTTGATATGGTTGTGGGATTTTATGAATTAGAACTGCATTACTTCTGTATTAAAGTGATGTGGCAGAAACTAGAATCTGAAAGATCTCTGGACCCGAGCTACAATAGCCTAATGAAAGTGGGCTGTCTGCAAGAGTTGCGATGGTGTCAGAGATGCTTGAGCTAACGTTCTCGATACATCTGTTTCTTGTCATGTTCTCCCACCTTACAGCAACAGCCTGTTGTTGATGTACAATTTGACTGCTGTATCAGGTGCTGCGTATTCCCATGTCCAAGTAACTGTACTTGCCATGACCATGATTGAGTGCTGGGAGGGTAAATGTGCTCACTGGAAATTCCATAGGATGTGCCCTTGCAATGTTTATGAGAAGCATTTAGGAGTAGAAATCCTGGAGTGTCCCCCTCCCTATTCTAGGGACACTCGAGCATTCCTATTGCCAGAATGCCTGAGATCAGTGCAGACTGGAGATTAAATACAGTGCTTTACTGGTCTGTGCTGCTCAGGTAACCGCTGGTTAAACACAACAGGGACTCAAGTTTGCATGGTAGCGCAGTGGTTAGCACTATTGCTTCACAGCGTCAGGGTCCCGGGCTCGATTCCCAGCTTGGGTCACTGTCTGCACGTTTTCCCCGGGTGCTCCGGTTTCCTCCCAGAAGTCCCGAAAGACGTGCTGTTAGGTGAATTGGACATTCTGAATTCTCCCTCAGTGTACCCGAACAAGCGCCGGAGTGTGGCGACTAGGGGATTTTCACAGTAACTTCATTGCAGTGTTAAAGAAACACTTGTGACACTAATAAAGATTATTATTAATTCTAGAGCAAAAACTTTTGACCACCTAGAGTAAGTATCTATTATATTATTAAACAGCCATGTAGAGATGTGCTCTGTTAACGGTAACTGGTATCCTATCCATAAGCATTAGCTGCAGTCTTTATTCAGCAGCATGCCACTGCAGGAATCTTAGCCTCCTTCTCCTGTATAATAAAAGTTTAACTTTACTTTGGGAACTGTTTCCTTCCTGGCATCGTTTCCAAATTGAAAATATTATGATCCATTTTTTTCTCTTCCCACCTGCGTGGGTTTTCAAACTGATGGAGCATGTCATCAGCCTGCAGCTCCCTCTGCTCTGTAATCAAAAGAACAATGAACAAAGAAATGTACAGCACAGGAACAGGCCCTTCGGCCCTCCAAGCCCGTGCCGACCATACTGCCCGACTAAACTACAATCTTCTACACTTCCTGTGTCCGTATCCTTCTATTCCCATCCTATTCATATATTTGTCAAGATGCCCCTTAAATGTCCCTATCGTCCCTGCTTCCACTACCTCCTCCGGTAGTGAGTTCCAGGCACCCACTACCCTCTGCGTAAAAAACTTGCCTCGTACATCTACTCTAAACCTTGCCCCTCTCACCTTAAACCTATGCCCCCTAGTAATTGACCCCTCTACCCTGGGGAAAAGCCTCTGACTATCCACTCTGTCTATGCCCCTCATAATTTTGTATACCTCTATCAGGTCGCCCCTCAACCTCCTTCGTTCCAGTGAGAACAAACCGAGTTTATTCAATCGCTCCTCATAGCTTATGCCCTCCATACCAGGCAACATTCTGGTAAATCTCTTCTGCACCCTCTCTAAAGCCTCCACATCCTTCTGGTAGTGTGGCGACCAGAATTGAACACTATACTCCAAGTGTGGCCTAAGCTGCGGAAATTGTGCAAGTAACTCTTTTGGATTTCAATAACAATTTGATTCTCCTATCCATGAGGCCAAAATTCTCCTCTGATGAATTATCTGGGATCGGGAGGTTACATCTGGGGAGTTTTCGAACCTCCTACCTTCGCGATTTAATTTGTTCGAAAAGCACAGTCATTATTGCAGTATTTGCAATTGGAGACCTCAGCAAATGGGCTTTGGAATGTGATTTGCAATTGGTTAGTGTGTACACCTCTTTGCTCCCCTGCATTGCATGCACCCACAAGTAGATTATGTGCATTGCCTTCAAATGACTTTCCATACAATTTATTTGTGTTTCCAGGAAATAGGAACGTGGGAATTAGGAGCAGAAGTAAGGAATTCAGCCCTTCGAGCCTACCTACTCCGCCATTCAATCAGATCCTAGCTGATCCCTTCCTGGTCTCAAAGCCGCCTCCCTACCTGTTCCCCATATCCCTTTAATCCATTTTTTATCAGACATCTATCTATCTCCCTCTTAAAACCATTTAATGATATGGACTCCACCGCACTAGGGGGCAGCGAGTTCCACAAATTCACCACCCTCTGCGAGAAGTAGTTCCTCCTCCTCTCAGTTTTAAATCTACCCCTCTCGACCTATAACTGTGACCTCTGGTTCTAGATTGCCCCACAAGGAGGAAGATTTGATCCACATTTACTTTTATCAATCCCTTTTAGTATTTTATCTACCTCTGTCAGATTCCCTCTCTTCCTTTTTAAACTCCAGCGAGTTACAAAAGGTGGGAGTAAATCTGGCTGCATCCTATTCCCAGTTTGTCTTCAAGTGAGTGTGGTAGTCCAGGACTTGACATACCCAATTCCGGGGCTGAGAGATTGTCCAATAAGGAGAGGCTGAGTAGACTAGACATATATTCATTTGAGTTCAGAAGCATGAGAGGTGAGCTCATTGAAATCTATAACGTTCTTAATCTATAACATTCTTAAGGCGGCTGCTGGGAGGAGGTCGGGGAGCCTGGCGCTTGGGGTCATAGACTCAGAATAAGCACCCATTTAGGACAAAGACGAGGAGAAATTTCTTCACACACGTCGTAAATCTTTGGAATTCTCTTCCCTAGAGAGTTGTGGATTCTCGGCTCGAGTACATTTAAGACAGAGATGGATCGATCTTTGGTTATTAAGCGATATGAGTGTGGAGAGGGGGCAGCACGGTGGCGCAGTGGTTAGCTTTGCTGCCTCATGGCGGTGATGTCCCAGGTTCGATCGCGGCCCTGGGTCACTGTCCGTGTGGAGTTTGCACATTCTCCCCGTGTTTGCGTGGGTTTCGCCCCCACAACCCAAAATGTGCAGGTTAGGTGGATTGGCTTGGCTAAACTGCCCCTTAATTGGAAAAAATAACGAATTGGGTACTCTAAATCTATTTTTAAAAATTTCTTAATGAGTGTGGGGGAGAGGAAAATAGAAGATCAACTAATATCTCACCACATGGACTACAACGGTTCAACAAGGTGGTCACTATCACCTCCGGGGATAATTAGGTGATGGACAATAAATGCTGGCCTTGCCACAAATGCCCATGAATGAATAAAAATTGTGGGAATTGAATTGAAAAGGAAATGTGCAAACCTATAGGATTTAAAAGATGGCTCTTTCAAGCAGCCAGCACAGGCACACTGACAGGCCTTTTGTGCTGTAACATTCTGTGAAATGCTGTCGTTTATACGTACAGTGATGGATAATCCTGGATTGCCGAGAAAGCACCACCAATGTGTTACCAGACCGTTTTTGCTATTTCCGCGCCCCCCCCCCCCCCCCCCACACACACACACTCTCTCATCTGACCCTAAAATCTTTCCTCCCTCCCTCAGTCACTACTAACTCGCCTTCCAGTTTCATCTTTGCGGCTGCGAGGCCTTCAAATCAAAGCCCTCCAAACTCAATTTTAACAGAGCACTGGTATTTTGTTTATGACCAGATCTGTGATGGGGGTGCTCGTGACGTTAAACTGGAAAACCTTTTTAGTGTGGAATATGGATTTTGATTTGTATGGATGAAATCATTTATTTTGCTGTAATGAAATTTCTTTTCAATTTAAATGTGGGGAAACTCATCATCCTCGTAGCAATTTGAGATTTGTCTCGAATGTGGTGACCTGCATTACCGCAATGCATCTCTCCTCAAGAAATGGTTTCAGGTCCTGGTCCATCTAATAAGATGAAATTGTTTTAGTTCCAGGCCATAGTGGTGAGTTTCAACCTTGTTTGAAACGGCTGAGAGAGTGCTTCTCTGCCTTTTGGCTAAGACGAGCGTGAGGTCCAGTGTAATGCCTGGGCAGCACAGTAGCATAGTGGTTACCGCAGTTGCTTCACAGCTCCAGGGTCCCAGGTTCGATTCCCGGCTTGGGTCACTGTGCGGAGTCTGCACGTTCTCCCCATGTGTGCATGGGTTTCCTCCGGTTTCCTCCACAGTCCAAAGACGTGCAGGTTAGGTGGATTGGCCTTGCTAAATTACTTTCAGTCTCCAAAAAGGTTGGGTGGGTTATGGGGATAGGGTGGATGTGTAGGCTTGGGTAGGGTGCCCTTTCCAAGGGCCGGTGCAGGATCGATGGGCCAAATGGCCTCCTTCTGCACTGTAAATTCTATGATCTGGTATGTTTCTTTTGTGGGGACCATGAATTAAATTCAATTTGAATTTGTTTTTGGAGGAGGCAAGGAGCTGGATTGGGGTTTGGCCCTGTCCACACGCTGAGCTCTGACTTTGTAACTCTGATAGTAAGTAATAAAAAAAAGGGTGAGAAGCACAAAGCTGGCTGCTAATCGAGAGCGTATTGAGAGATGATGGTGTAGAGGTAATGTCACTGACTAGTAATGCAGAAGCCCAGGCAAAACCTCTGAGGGTTTGTGTGCAAATCCCAGCGTGGCAGCTGATAGAATTTAAACTCTTAAACTAGCCGCAGTAATGGTGACTCCGAGTCCATCTGCTTCGCTAATAGTGATAGAAATCTGCCACCCCTACGCCAGCCTGGCCTGCAGCACTGGAGGCCATTCTGTCAACGTGCCTGTGCTGGTTGTTTGAAAGAGTGACTCTTAAACTGCCCTCCAAAATGGTCTAGCAAACCATTCAGTTCAAGGGGTGATTCGGGATGAACAACACCTTGCCAGCGACGCGCGCGCACCCCAGAAAGAATAAATCACATCTCTTAACCTTACTCGTACCAAATGTTCACTTAAATTTTTTTTAAATCTACCCTTTTCTACCCCAGAAATTTTGCTGAATCTTTTTTGACTTTCAATTTAATCAAACGGTGAGTATAAATCATTTAAAAAGTTCTAACTGAAGTGCGATCCATATCCAGGGCTGTTTTTAAGGCTGTTTTTTAACGGATGTTGTTGCTTTTCCTGAGGATTTCCTAGTTTTAAACAGAATTCGCCCACCCTACACAACCAACCACCGGCCTAATTAGAGCCTTCATCAGTGTTGTGTCCTGGGCCCCTGAGGTAGGAGACAGGACTTCCTGACCATTACCAATACTTCACTGCAACACTCAATAGAAAGAAGAGTTGTCCTGTGCTTTTACTTAAAATCAAAAGTTTTTAGTCATTATCCTATACCCACCGTGCTAATGTATGAACATTTTTGCAGCATAGTCGAAACTTGACGTCCGGCTATGTTCAATTAAATAATTCGGGACATTCAAATATTGTAGCTGATGACAGCTGTACAATTATTCTTTAAATTGATGCCATGGGTGTTGGCATATTGTTACCCACGGCCCCAATGGAGAATTTGCAGTTTGTTGAGACTGGGATATATAGCAGAAAATTGAACTTGGTTGAAATCTGAAATTGCATGGTGAGAATGCAGAACAAGCTGATGGCAATCTGAAAGTGAAGGGCTGTGCATCAGGTGGGACTTTGAGAACGGATAAATGTAATTCATTGCACTTGAAGCTTGCTGAAAAGAGAGACAGTTTGTCAAAACTTTTAGCTTGCACTCACCAGGACAAATACAAAAATACCAAATTTCAAACAATCGTAGCAATTTAATACAGGAGAAAAGAGTGCTGATTTGTTGGGCATAGTCAACTCCAATTCATCCTTTAATCAGGGACACATTCCCTTTTTAGCAATGCTCGAGTTCTGTATCATCAAATGAGTCATTCATGGTACTAAACAACGGGTTAGATGGGAACAGTTTTGGTCACTGGAAGTAAAATGGCTAAATCTGAATTGTAGTGAAGAGAGTGCAAAAATGCAAGTAATATGCATTGACTGCAGTAGGAGAGAACAACAAATGTGATGAAAGAAATGGCCCCACTAGAAGAAATAAAAGCAGTGATCAGAGTACAGTGTTAGGATGTGGAGGTCCTTAGTCTGTGTCAAGCTAAATGATTACTCTCCAACCGAGACAGTGGAAGCTCCAGGTACAGATCCTTATCAAAAAGCCTAACTGCATTCCGACCTTTATACCTAGAGGACGAGAGTACAAGAGGGTAGAAGTTACACTTCAGCCTTGCAAAGTCTTAGTTAGATCACACCTGGGGTACTCTGAGCACCGACATTAGGAAGGATATTAAGTGCAGCGTAGGTTTACCAGCGTGGCATCAGGAATCATAGGGTTAAATTGCAGAAAGAGATTTCACAAACCAAGGGTGTGTTTCCCAGAATTTGGAATAGTATGAGATTATTTGGTCAATGTTTTCCAGATATTGAAAGGAACAGATGGTTTTTCGCTGGTTAGGGAGTTTAGGATCGGGGGCATAGTGACTGTAGTGTCAGCTCCCACAGGGATCAGTGCTTGGGCCCCAGTATTCACAATGTTCATTAATGATTTGGATGAGGGAACCAAAAGTAATGTTTCCATGTTTGCTGACGTCACAAAACTTGGTGGGAATGTGTGTGGTGAGGAGGATGTTAAGAGACTTGAAGGTGATTTAGACAAGTTGAATGAGCGGGCAAATACATGGCAGAGGCAGTATAAAATGGATCAATGTGAAGTTATCCACTTTGGAGAAATAGAATGGCAGAGTATTAGTTAAATGGTGATAGATTGGGAAAATGTTGACGTGCAAAGGAGACCTGGGTGTCCTAGTGCACCAGTCACTGAAGCAAGCCTGCAGGTGCAGCAAGCAGCTGGGAAGGCAAATGGTCTGTTGGCCTTCATTGCAAGAGGACTAGAGTACAGGAGCAACCTTGGTGAGACCACATCTGGAATATTGTGTGATGTTTTGATCTCTTTATCGAAGAAAGAATATACTTTGCATAGAGAGGGTGCAACAAAGGTACATCAGATTGATTCCTGGGATGGCAGGATTGTCATATGAGGAGAGAGTTGGTTGACTGGGTGCATTGACTGGAATTTAGAATGGGAGGGGATCTCAATGAAATGTATACAATTCTGGCAGGGCTGGACGGACTGGATGAAATAATACAATCATAGAATTCCTACAGCGCAAAAGGAGGCCATCTGACCAATCGAGTCTGCATCAACCCTTCAAAAGAGCACTCTACCCATATCCACTCACTCATCCACTCCACCCCATCCCCGTAACCTAACCTGCAGGTCTCTGGAGACTAAGGGGCAACTTATGGCCAATCCCCCTAAACTGGATGCAGGGATGTTGTTTCCTCTGAGGGGCCAAATGGCCTACTCCTCTTTTCTATATTTCTACCTCTTATGTTTCATAGCCCAAAAATTCGAACCAGACCTTTTCACTATTGAAGTTGGGAAACATCTCTACACAAAGGGGGGTAAAAATTTGGAGTTGTCTTCCACCAACAGCAATTGATGAAATCCGTTATTAATTTCAAATCTGAAATTGATAGATCTTTGTTCACCAAAGGTATTAAAGAATTATAGGGCCAAGTGGGGTCACAAATCAGCCATGACCTCAATAAATGGCAGAACAAGCCCAAGGAGTGAAAAGGCTTACTCCACTTATATTCCAAAGAAAATGAATCGATTGTTTTGTTTTTTAAGACTGTAAATTCTACAACATAAATGGTTCTTTGACTGAATAAACCGCCCAGCCGCTGATGCAATTATTATAAGAGGTAGGAAAATTAGATACATTTATTTGGGTTAAGACAAAGTGCCGTCTTAAATGATGAACTAAAATCTAATCCATTGAAAATTGTTGAAGTAATTACAGTGTTCAGACAAGTGTTATCGTAACCTGTAGAATGTTGCACTTAATTAAACCCTAAAGTCTGAACACCCACAAAGTATTTCACCTGAGGGATTCGAAGGAATAGGGGGTGTGTGTGTGTGTGTGTGTGTGTGTGTGTGCATATGTACGAGGATGTGTGTATGTATTTTGTTTTGGGAGGAGGGTGTGGATTGTGTCATGTTCAATTAAATCTATCTTTTGAACGCGTGGTATTTTTCACTCAAACTTGTTACAAATGTCCTTTTGTCAGAGGAATAGCGATCAGGTCCGAGAGGTGCCAAATGTAAATACTCATGGTAAAAGAGATTGAAGTTTCAATTTTATTTTTTTGCTGGGTGGGGCTGTCGAGGGATATGGACCAAAGGTGGATAAATGGAGGTCAGCATGATATAACTGAATGGCCGAGCAAACCTTAGGGACTGAATGGCCTACTCCTGTTGCCGTGTTCCCCAATACATGACCGTTTCTTTTTTAATTTAGACTACCCAATTCTTTTTGTTCCTAATTAAGGAGCAATTTTGCATGCCGATTCACCTACCCAGCACATCTTTTTGGGTTACGGGGGTGAGACCCACGCAGGCACGGGGAGAATGTGCAAATTCCGCACTGACTGTGACCCAGGGCCGGGGTCGAACCCGGGTCCTCGGCGGCATGAGGCAGCAGTGCTAACCACTGTGCCACCTACATGACCGTTTCCACTGTCAACATAGAGAATAATTCTCGGCAATCTGCTGCATCGCAGCCATCATCATAGCCCCCTGTTAGGAACAAATCTGTGACTTTTTAACACTCTTTCATGGGAAATGGGTGTCCCTGGGCAAGGCCAACGTTTGTTTCTCACCCCTAATTGCCCTTGAACTGAGTATCTCTCTAGGCCATTTCAGAGGGCGATTAAAAGTCAACCACATTGCAGTGGATCTGGAGTCACGTGTAGGCCAGACCGAGTAAGGATGGCAGATTTCCTTCCTTTAGTGAACCAGATGGATTTTTCCAATAATTGATGATACACCACTACTGAGAGTATCTTTCAATTTCTTTTATTGAATTTAAATTCCACCAGTTGCCGTGGTGGGATTGGAACCCATCTCCTCCGAGCGTTCGACTGGTTGCTAGCTCGTAACATTACCACTATGCCACCATCTCCTCCCTGCCCCCAGATTTACACAAGACTCAAAAAGTCTTAAGATCAGAAGTAGGAATCCTGGCTAATTGCTTCACCACCTTCCTTGACCTTGGGTGGAACTTACTGCTGCCCAGACACCAGTGATTCACTGTGAAGATATGGACATTATATCCATACGGTTGGATTGGACTGAGATTAGTTGTGGTGCCATCTAAGAGCTTCCACATGCTTATGTGCGGAGTATATCGGAACCCCAAACACATGTTGCTCAATCAATTGAATGGCCAAAGTTTGCTCCAAGCGAGATGATGTTGAAAGTTATTGTTGCAAAACTGAACCATTTACCAAATCTCAAGAATGTCTTGGCTTTCAAATTAATGTATGGGATGTGGGCATCACTGTTTCAGCCAGGATTTATTGCCCATCCCTAAATGCCCTTGAGAAAGTGGTGGCGAGTTGTCTTGTTGAACTGCATCCATGTGGTGTACGTACACCCACGGTGCTTTTGGGGAGGGAGTTCCAAGATTTTGACCCAGCGACAGTGAAGGAACGGCGATATATTTCCAAGTCAGGATGGTGAGGGGCTCGGAGGGGGAACCTCCAGTTGGTGGTGTCCCCATGTGTCTGCTGCCCTTGTCCTTCTCGATGACAATGGTCATGGGTTTGGGAGGCTCAATTTACAAGCATCGATTTATCAGCCTGCCATGAAGCTCCAGGGTAAATGCACCATCCACCCGTTACTGCATCGCCCAGATCACAAGGTCCCACGTTCATTTCTTGGTCTGTGTTGAATTTACTGAATTTGGTGCTGTTGCTGTGATCAGTCTGAGGTTTCCACTTCGGAGCAATTCCTAATGGCCCTGACTGGAAGATTTTCCTGCACAAAAGTTGAGGGAAGAGGACGAGATTGGCCCCTTACTCGCCCATTGGTGAGACTGTCCAGGCTTATTGAGAGTGACGAAGAATTGGCGGATAGCCAGCATCTGTGAAACTATCTCCCAATCACGACTCCGAACCTTCAGTAGGAGAGGAAAACAAGAAGGAAGTGCACTCCTGATTAATTAATCTTGCTTTCTCTTTCTAAAATCTGTTTGAAATTTTACTCGAGATAATTGATAGCAAGCAGTGGATTGAAGCCCATATCCTAAAACTAGAGAATTTGGGGTTCAGACAGAGGTTATAAACTATTTGCAGTTCACTGTGTCATTTTAATCCCTCAGTATGATTAAAGCCTTGAGCTCACTCTGTTATTGAACACCCCCCGTCTTATAATCATTCCCAGATATCCACTGGTTTCTATGTAACAGGTTCCTGCCCAACTCGTTCTTCATAATTAAAAGGGTGGAGTGCACTTAATGCTATAGGCACAAATAGTTTGCTGATGTAACCCTTTCTGTAACTGCAGAATACCAGAGAGTCAACAAGTAAACGTGGGTTGAGGGCGAAGACGTAAGCAACTATGTGATGTATTAGTCCAATCTTTCAGCAGATTTTAAGATGGATCATAGTCAATATCCTTCCATATCTGTAAGATGATGGACATGCAGTAAATCTGTTGGGATTTGAATAGTTTCTTACAGTGCGTTATTTTTTTTAAAATTGATAATCTTTATTATCACAAGTAGGCTTACATTAACACTGCAATGAAGTTACTGTTAAAATCCCCTAGTCGCCACACTCCGGCACCTGTCCGGGTACGCTGAGGGGGAATTCAGAATGTCCAATTCACCTAACAGCACGTCTTTCTGGACTTGTGGGAGGAAACCGGAGCGTCCAGAGGAAACACACGCAGACACGGGGAGAATGTGCAGACTCCGCACAGACAGTGACCCAAGCCAGGAATCGAACCCGGGACCCTGGCGCTGTGAAGCAACAGTGCTAACCACTGTGCTACGTTTCTGTTATTGGATGAAGAGACCAGCATATGAGAGGCAGATTTTGCTACACGTGCCACAGAGAGGTGGTTATCGGGCGTCCGAAACTAAAACAGAAAATGCTGGACAATCTCAGCAGGTCTGTCAGCCACGTTCCCATTTCCCTCTGTCATTGACTGGTGACTCCCAGGCATGAAAATCGAGATTTAGGGCCTTCATGTCAGACTGGCAAGCATAAATAAAAAGTGGAACTTTGGGCGTCTGACTGGAATTCCGGCTGCCACCGTACAGAAAACCCTTGGGAATTTTAAATTGGGTGTGTATTTGGATTGTATACGGAAAACAATACTATAAGCTTGTGTTGGCTGAGGAAGAGGAGGCTGTGGGTGTTGCTGATTCAAACCTGGAATTACTGATGGGCAGGTCCCCTCCCCCACAGACACACACACACCCTGCCACTGCCCTCATGATCACAGGTCTTGGTCACCATCCAGCGCCTACCACAGGCAGCTGAGCATCAGGGGAGGGCAGCATTCAGCTTATTTGTGATGGGCAGCTTTCGGTCTCCACTCTCTCATTGCTGCCCGGATGCACTGGAGGGCCACTGTGAGAGTGTTGTCCCAAATTTAGAATGACACTCACATTTATATAGCGCCGTAAGCTTCACAAAACATCCCAAGATGCGCCACAGATGTGATAGCAAACAGAATTTGGCACTAATCCACATGAGATATATTGATCAAAGAAGTATGTTTTAAGCAGTGTGTCAAAGGAGATGGAACGATTCAGGAAGAGAATTCCAGAGCTCAGGTCCCAGGCAGCTGAAGGCGCAGCTACCAGTGGTGACACAACTAAAATTGGGGATGCTAAGGAGGGCAGAAACGGAGGAACGCAGGCTTGATTTTTGACTTTGAGAATCGAGTCGATGCAGACTTTAAACCCCCTTATCTTGTCTGACTGTGAAAAGGTATTTCGAGAAGTTTGGTCGGCTACACTGTGGCACCCATGAATTTTGACTTGAACTCTGTACCTAGCACCCAAGTTTACAAGAGCAAGTTTTCTAATGCAGATTGAATGTTGTTTAATCACCAAAGTCGGGGGCTGTTGGCGGACGAGGAGGTGAGCGAGCGGGTCCGAGGAAGTATAGAGAGGTACTTGGAGACCAACGACAACGGGAAGGTCCGAGTGGGGATGGTATGGGAGGCACTGAACGCGGTGGTGAGGGGAGAGCTGATCTCCATTAGGGCCCACAGGGAGCGGGGGTGAGAGGGAGAGGCTGGTGGGGGAGATGGTGAGGGTAGACAGGAGGTATGCGGAAGAGCCTGAGGAAGGATTGTTGAGGAAGAGGCGCAGCCTCCAGGCCGAATTCGACCTGGTAACCACCAGGAAGGCGGAGGTGCAGTGGAGGAAGGCCCAGGGGGCGGTCCACGAGTATGGGGAAAAGGCAAGCCGGATGCTGGCGCATCAGCTTCGGAAGCGGGACGCAGCTAGGGAGATCGGGGGAGTTAAGGACAGGGGAGGGAGCGTGGTGCGGAATGGGGTTGGCATCAATGGGGTCTTCAGGGACTTCTACGAGGAATTGTACCGATCCGAGCCCCCAGGGAAGGAGGGAGGGATGGGCCGTTTCCTGGACCAATTGAGGTTTCCAAAGGTGGAAGAGGGACTGGTGGCGGGACTGGGGCCCCGATTGGGCTGGAGGAGCTGATCAAAGGGATAGGAAGCATGCAGGTGGGGAAGGCACCGGGGCCGGACAGTTTCCCGGTCGAGTTCTATAAAAAATATATGGACCTGTTGGGCCCACTGTTAGTTAGGACCTTTAATGAGGCAAGGGAGGGGGGGGGCTTTACCCCCAACAATGTCCCGGGCACTGATCCCCTTGATCCTGAAGCGGGACAAGGATCCCCTGCAATGTGGGTCTTACAGACCGATTTCCTTGCTATATGTAGATGCCAAGGTGCTGGCGAAGGTCTTAGCCACGAGGATTGAGGATTGTGTGCCGCAGATCATCCATGAAGACCAGACGGGGTTCGTGAAGGGGTGACAGTTGAACGCGAATGTGCGGAGGCTTTTTAACGTTATTATGATGCCGGCAAGGGAGGGGGAGGCGGAGGTAGTGGTGGCGATGGACGCTGAGAAAGCCTTCGATAAGGTAGAGTGGGGGTACTTGTGGGAGGTGCTGAAGAGGTTCGGGTTTGGGGAGGGGTTTGTCAGGGGGGTTAGGTTGTTGTATGAGGTCCCGATGGCGAGTGTGGCCACAAATAGGAAGAGGTCCGAGTACTTTCGGTTGCACCGAGGGACGAGACAGGGGTGTCCCCTGTCCCCCCTGCTCTTCGCACTGGCGATTGAACCCCTGGCTATGGCACTGAGAGAGTCGAGGAACTGGAGGGGGTTGGTGCGGGGTGGGGAGGAGTATAGGGTGTCGCTTTATGCGGCCGACCTGCTGCTGTATGTGGCGGACCCGGTGGGAAGAATGCCAGAGGTAATGAGGATCCTTCAGGAATTCGGGGACTTTTCAGGGTACAAGCTCAATATGGGGAAGAGCGAGCTCTTCGTAGTTCAGGTAGGGGACCAGGAGAGGGGGATTGGCGAGCTCCCACTAAAAAGGACGGAGAGGAGCTTCAGATATTTGGGGGTCCAGGTGGCCAGGAGCTGGGGGGTCCTGCATAGGCTTAACTTTACAAGGCTGGTGGAGCAAATGGAGGAGGAGTTCAAGAGGTGGGACGCGTTGCCGCTGTCCTTGGCGGGTAGGGTGCAGCCAATCAAAATGACGGTGCTCCCAAGGTTTTTGTTCCTGTTATAGTGCCTCCCCGTGTTTATCCCGAAGGCTTTTTTCAGGCGGGTTAACAGGAGTATAATGGGGTTTGTGTGGGCGCGAGGGACTCAGAGGGTGAGAAGGGTGTTCCTGGAGCGGAGTAGAGATAGGGGGGGGCTGGCGCTGCCCAACCCCCGTGGGTACTACTGGGCCGCCAATGCGGCGATAGTGCGCAAGTGGGTGGTGGAGGGGGGGGGGGTGCTGCATGGAAGAGGCTGGAGACGGCGTCCTGTATGGGTACGAGTCTGGGGGTGCTGGCAACGGCGCCGCTGCCGCTCCCTCCAAGTAGGTATACCACGTGGTGGTGGCGGCCCTCAAAATTTGGGGGCAGTGGAGGCGGCATAGGGAGGAAGTTGGGGCCTTGGCGTGGACCACATTACGGGGTTCGCCCCAGGAGGAACAGCTGGAGGGTTTTCGGGGTGGCACAGGGCAGGGATACGAAAGATTGGGGACCTGTTTGTTGACGGGAAGTTCGCGAGCTTGGGTGAGCTGGAGGAGAAGTACGGGCTCCCCCCGGGGAACACCTTCAGGTACTTACAGGTAAGGGCGTTTGCCAGACGGCAGGTGGTGGAATTCCCACGGCTACTGCCACACACAGTACAGGACCGGGTGCTCTCTGGGGGGGGTGGGTGGGAGTGGGGAAGATCTCGGAAACTTACCAGGTGATGCAGGAGGAGGAGGAGGCCACGGTGGTGGAGTTGAAAGGTAGTTGGGAGAGGAGTTCGAGGAGGGGACGGGGGCAGATGCCCTAGGGAGGGTGAATTCTTCCTCTTCGTGTGCGAGGCTCAGCCTCATACAGTTTAAGGTGCTGCACAGGGCACACATGACCGGGACAAGGATGAGTCGGTTCTTTGGGGGTGAGGACAGGTGTGTTAGGTGCTCAGGGAGCCCAGCAAATCACACCCATATGTTCTGGGCATGCCCAGCCCTGGAGGAATTTTGGAAGGGCGTAGCGAGGATGGTGTCGAGGGTGTTAGGATCCAGGGTCAGACCGGGCTGGGGGCTCGCAATATTTGGGGCGGCAGAGGAGCCGGGAATGCAGGAGGCGAAAGAGGCCAGAATTCTGGCCTTTGCGTCCTTGGTAGTCCGGCGAAGGATTCTCGTTCAGTGGAAAGATACGAGGCCCCCAAGCGTGGAATCCTGGATCAGCAATATGGCAGGGTTCATTAAATTGGAGAGGGTGAAATTTGCCTTGAGAGGGTCGGTACAAGGGTTCTTTAGGCGGTGGCAACCGTTCTTAGACATCCTGGCAGAACGATAGACATTGGTCAATGGCAGCAGCAGCTCGGGGGTGGGGGGGGTGTTACTTTATTTTTGTTTATGTTATTTACACTGGAGGGTCTGAGGGGGTGTATACACCTGTTGTGTTAAGTCAGGGTGTTAATGTTAATTTATTATTTATGTATGGGGGGGGAGGGGTTTGGGGGGGTTGCTTTTTTTAGATTGTGTTTTGTACTTAACCCTGTTGGGTTCTTTTTTCTTTCTCATTTTGTTATTGATATTTTATGAAAACCTTTAATAAAAATTAATTTTTTTTTTAAATCACCAGTTGTTAATCAGCTAATGGTCCATAGTACAGGCTATCGCCTAAGATATAGAGTCAAAAGGTAGAGGTTGCAAATGGCTAACTGCGGGTTTTAGTTTTGCTTACAGGGGGCAAAGAAAGCTGTGAACGGTAAGGGGTCCGTCCCCCAGTTTTGCTATTCTGGGAAACAATGTGTGCCAGAGCAAGCCACTAAGATGCTAACCTGACAATATGGAATATGAAAACAAGGATGAATCTAGCTCCATTTTACAACCGCCTCCTCCCAACCACAAGGAAAGTGGTGAGAGGAGTCAAAAGTAGCAACACCAGATAAGCTATAATCTGTTGCTCCTTTTGGGTTTCATCAGCGCCATGGCTCCAAACATTATCACAGCTTTGATCCAAACATGGGTGCAGAGAGGCAGAAGGGGGGTGGGGGAGTTGGCGTTACCGAACCTGCTACATTATTACTGGGAGGCCGAACGTGGAGAAGGGGTAGAATGGGTTCAGATGGAGGAAGAATCCTGTAGGGGGTCCAGCCTGAGGGCGATGGTGACGGCAGCGTTGCCAATGGCGCCAAGGAATCACTCCCGAGACCTGGCGTGCAGTCCACGGTGAAGGTTCATGTTTTGTCACCTTTTATATACGTTTGGAATAAAATACATTTTTTTTAAAAAGACATGGACATGGTGAGATGGGAGTAGCTTCCCCCCAACATCAAGACAACATTGGACTTGGTATAGCACTGAGAAACATTTTATTCTTAGTTAGCTAGATTAGGAGGCAGAGCTTGATTCAAACACAGTCAAGATTCGGGCAGAAGATGGCACACAAAGAATGGCAGCTTAGGGTGAACAAGAGAAAAGATCAGAGGTGTACTGACAGGCGGCACGGTATTGACAGAAATAGGAAGAGATGAGGAACAAGGTCTGCTTTTCTTTGTATCCTCCCCAGTGGTGGAGAATTGCTGGAAGAGCCTTCTGAAAGCACGCACATGTATACGTGGCATGTCCACCTGCTGCTGGAGACGCATGCTTCCTTCCGATGTGAGGGGCCCTCTTTCTTTTTTCTTCTTCTTTCTCTGGTTCCAACCCACTTTGCATGCTGCCCACCCATTCTTCACTGACCCTTTGGAATGAGCACCCTACCCAGGTCCACGCCCGCATCCTCTCCCCGTAACCCCACCTAACCTTTTGGACACCAAGGGGAATTTAGCGTAGCCAATCCACCTAATCTGCACATCTTTGGACTGTGGGAGGAAACCGGAGCACCTGGAGGAAACCCACGCGCACACGGGGAGAAATTGTAAACTCCACAGTCACCCAAAGCTGGAATTGAACCCAGGTCCCTGGCGCCGTGAGGCAGCAGGCATGTTGCTAATTTATAGAAACTCTGCAATGTTGGGTGGCCACTTTGCAATTCTCAAAACAATGATTGGGAATGTTCTGTTTCCTGGTCTGTACTGTAATGGTTAATCTCATCCTGTGTGTGTTGCTTCATTTCATCTTGCTGCTCCTGGATGAGGGATGGAAGAGTCTATTGCCGTTTCCACGCTCAAATGCTATCCAGTGACATCGGACACAGGTGGGATCAGACCCCATTGTGATGCACCCAAGATTGAATAGTCCAATTACACTATTGTCTGGGTGGACAGAGTATCAGAGCATCATTGGCGCCCGTAGAAAGAGATGCCAGCTTCCGGAGAGGAGACGAGGAGAAAAGCATGATCAGCCATGACCGAACTCATGTCTCCCTATCCTGTTGTCCCCACTCTGTCGAGTTACCAACATCGATGCCCTGCTGTGAGGCTGGAACGTGAGTGGAGGTCCAGACAAAATGTTCACTGGGCCCTGCAGCCCCACATGTGGTACGGGCAAATCGGAGGGGAACATACTTTGCAAAATGCGTAAAGGGTACTAGGAGTGCTTAACTTGTCACGTTAGTACTCCTTATAAGAGGTGGCTAATACATTTCCCCACGGGCACTAATTCAGTCAGAGAGATGATGATACCACGGTCAGTTTATCGGTTTACTTTTCTCTCTTCAGATCCGTTTCATCCTCATTCAGAACCGTGCTGGGAAGACCCGCTTGGCCAAATGGTACATGCAGTTTGACGATGATGAAAAGCAGAAACTCATTGAGGAGGTTCACGCTGTGGTCACCGTCCGTGATGCCAAACACACCAACTTTGTGGAGGTACAGTATGACTGCAGGATCTTTTGAGACTGCCGCACTCAGATCATGATAGCACGTACGGTTCTCTGTCCATAACTGCAAAGTTGGCACTCCCACCCAACACTTGGAAAGCTAGCATTAGCGAACACATGCAGATTGGTACTCAAATAATCTGTCGTCAGTTAAGGATCAGCTTAAGGCCCTTTCTGCTGATCTCTGGCCGTGACAATTGTTGGAAAGCACATATGAATACTGGGTAAGAAGAGGATCAGGCTCTTTGCGATGCCTCTCTCAGTTGAATAACTTACTGACACCCACATTTTATACTATCACATAAAGTATGACCGCTTGGCCCAAGTTGGAGTTAAAGTTCCCTAAAGTCATGCATGAAAAAGAAGTCTGAAGGTCGCTGTATAATATTTAAAATCTCTTCTCAAGAAGGGAAATAATGCTCTTAACGCGAGATGGTTTGCTCCAGCCTTGAACGATCCATTTTTTTCCCCAATTAGCTCCACGCCTCTCCTGCAGGCATCATCCTTGGATAGCTTATCCCATTAGTTATTCTTTGCATGTGAGCCATGATGGAAATTGTTAACGGGCTATTAGATCAAACTGAGCTACTGGGTCTGGTTCACCCAATGTCCACATCAGCACCCTCTCCTGCGGTAGGGTGGAGGGCCGGTTGCTGTGTGAAATGGGGCAGCACGGTGGGTAGCACTGTTGCTTCACAGATCCAGGATCCCAGGTTCGATTCCGGGCTTGGGTGACTGTCTGTGCGGAGTCTGCACGTTCTCCCCGTGTCTGCGTGGGTTTACTCCGGGTGATCCGGTTTCTTCCCACAAGTCCCGAAAGACTTGCTGTTCGGTAATTTGGACATTCTGAATTCTCCCTCCGTGTATCCGAACAGGCGCCGGAATGTGGCGACTAGGGGCGTTTCACAGTAACTTCATTGCAGTGTTAATCAATGAAGCCTACTTAAGACAATAAAGATTATTAAAATAGCAATCTGCCGTGGGATGTGCCCACCTCCCCGGTTCAACAAGCTCTCAAACCAATCCTAAACCCACCCCCAGCTGAGATGCACCAATTTATCTGAGGGCTGAACTTTCTAATATTGTTCCCTGATGTTGCTTTGTACGTGGCACTGAGCTCACCAACTGAAGAAGGAAAGAAATTCCCTGCTCAGTTGGCAAATGGTACTGAACATTGAACCAGAAGATCACTGATTCATTCCTTCATTAACCCTAACCCTAACCCTACTTGGCCAACAGTTGGAGTGCTACAATTAACATTCCAGTTTTTATTTTAAAATTCTCGAAGCTGATGCCTTTGACACACCATTTAGAATAGAAATAGGTGTCCAGACACTGCAGCTAAATCTGATCATTCGTCACTGAAAGTGCATGCTAACACCTGGCAGAGTCAACCAAAGAATTATTCCTCAGACGGTAACATCTGGACACATGTAACCTTGGCCGATGGTGTTTCATGGCAGCGACACTCGTGTATTAACAATGCTGGTACCACTCTGGTGAGACATACCTAATATGTAGCTTGTTTGCCTTTGAGTCATTAGTTTCACACACTGCTCCAATTAGCCCTGTGCCGCGTTGCTGTCAGCTCGCTATTTTGTTTACTCCTTGGGTCTTATGTGAGTCGTATTAGTCCTCTTGAGTACTGTCAGATTTTTTATTTTTATAAGCTGCTTGACTTGTAGTGAGCTCAACAAAGCATGAGTGGAGCAGTGGGACTCGAGATCTCTTTGAAAAATACTTATCTTTTGCCCTGTCTGCAGAAGGCACTGATTTATGGTGAGGTTCACAGATACCAGACCCACAGGGCTAATCTTTAGTGTTAGACAGCATACTCCTTGCAGACTACAAATAAATAGCCTTTCTGTTCTATAGAGCTGAATGCTACCCAGGTGGTACATTTACCCACCATACCAAGATTGTCCAAGCGTTTTGTCTTCAGGGATCTCCTCCGTGACTGCATAGCATGGAGCCCCTGATTCTGAATCCACATTCCCATCAACTCGGTTGAATCTCAAATTGCTGATAATAACAGTTCCTGATTGAGGACACGTCCATCAAAGAGGTAACAATGTTAATAACAGTCTTGCACAAACCTCCAGACCCAAATAGTTCAAACTGCTTTATGTCCGGTCCGTGCAGGGGGCTGACAGCACCACAGTGTTAATCTATCGGAGTACATTTCGATGGCTAAGTAAACGAGATTTCAGACCTGACATGACAGATAATCGGGCTGCAGAACACTGTTAATGCAGCAACTCGCAGGTCCACAAAATGTACATGGGCTCAATCCTCACTCTGTTCACTTCTCAACTTGCGCCACTCCGACACCAAGACCGTGAGCTGAAATCCGGGAGGACCATCCTGCAGAAAGGTTGGTAAATGTGAGTGGACATTGTGCCTGGGGTGTTGGTCGTGCCAAATCAAGGGGGTGTTGATGGGCTGGGAACAGGCTCCCTGAATATCCTCTCCATATTTATCGGTGATTGTGTTGCCCTTCCAGGAATGGAAAGGGATGCCACCAGGCTGGACTTCAGACACAGGTCTGCAAGATTTGGTTGTATAAATTAGCTTGTTATAACCCGCACAAGATCTACGAGGTTGGAGCAATCAGTCCCCCTGTGAGTCTCGCCGAATATAGGGCACTACGGTGGCTCAGTGGTTAGCACTGCTGCCTTCGATCCCGGCCCCGGGTCACTGTCGGTGTGCAGTTTGCACATTCTCCCCATGTCTGCGTTGATCTCTGCCCCACAACCTAAAGATGTGCAGCGTGGGTGGATTGCCCCTTATTTGAAAAAAAAAATAGAATTGGATACTCTAAATTTACTTTTTAAATGAGTCCTGCCAAATATGAGCTCGGGAAAGGGAGCCCGAGAGAATTCATGGTTGAGTTCTCTAATGAAATCGACCAGGTATGGTGCCGACGGAGCTGACCCGACTGGGATCTGATGCGTGGATGGCACGGTAGCACAGTGGCTAGCACTGTTGCTTAACAGTACCAGGGACTCTGGTTTGATTCCCGGCTTGGGTCACTGAGCAGAATCTGGACGTTCTCCCCGTGTCACTGCAATGAAATTGCTGTGAAAAGCCCCTAGTCGCTACATTCCGCTGCCTGTTCAGGTACACTGATGGAGAATTCAGAATGTCCAATTCACCTAATAGAACGTCTTTCGGGACTTTGTGGGAGGAAACCGGAGCACCCGGAGGAAACCCACGCAGATACGGGGAGAATATGCAGACTCTGCACAGACAGTGACCCAAGCCAGGAATCGAACCCGGGTCCCTGGTGCTGTGAAGCAACAATGCTAACCATGTGTTACCGTGCCTGCACACACTTCCAATATAGCATTTAGGAGCGGAGGCCCAGACCAATTTCACTTCCCCAGCCCTGGACATCTCTACATTGAAGATGCTGTGCTTCATTTTGTCGCATCTCCTGTTGCCCAGCTGCGATGCACAGATTGCAACCTAACCTGCAGCCATCCTGCCTTTACAGCTTGGAGACCAGAGTTTTAATCTGTCAAGACAGCCACTCACCAGCTTGTTTTAATACCCATGGTACTGGAGTTGTCGTGCGTTTTACAAGCTGTGGAATCTTCAATTTTCCAATCCTTTCAACAAGCTTTTAAAACTGCAGTTCAGTATAACCCGACCACTACTTCACGGTTTATCTTGACCTTAGCTCATCCCTTGTTTCTCTTTACACACTGTAAACAGCCAACAATCTAGTGAATTGATATCTCCCTGGGAAGTTGCACTGTTAAATCAATTCTAAAATCTTTGCTAGTGTTCAATTCTGGTCGCCACACTACCAGAAGGATGTGGAGGCTTTAGAGAGGGTGCAGAAGAGATTTACCAGGATGTTGCCTGGTATGGAGGGCATTAGCTATCAGGAGAGGTTGAATGAACTTGGTTTGTTCTCACTGGAACGAAGGAGGTTGAGGGGCGACCTGATAGAGGTCTACAAAATTGTAAGGGGCATAGACAGAGTGGATAGTCAAAGACTTTTTCCCAGGGTAGAGGGGTCAATTACTAGGGGGCAGAGGTTTAAGGTGCGAGGGGCAAGGTTTAGAGATGTACGAGGTAAGTTTTTTACACAGAGAGTAGTGGGTGCCTAGAACTCGCTGCCGGAGGAGGTAGTGGAAGCAGCGACGATAGTGACGTTTAAGGGGCATCTTGACAAATACATGAATATGATGGGAATAGAGGGATATGGACCCCGGAAGTGTAAATGATTTTAGTTTAAACGGGCAGCATGGTCGGCACGGGCTTGGAGGGCCGAAGGGCCTGTTTCTGTGCTGTACGATTTTAAAAAAATATAAACTTAAACTTACCAATTCATGTTTTCCAATTAAGGGACAATTTAGCGTGGCCAATCCACCGACCCTGCACATCTTTGGGTTGTGGGGGCGAAACTCACGTAAACATGGGGAGAATGTGCAAACTCCACACGGACAGTGACCCAGAGCCGGGATCGAACCTGGGACTGCGGCGCCATGAGGCAGCAGGGCTAACCCACTGTGCCATCGTGCTGCCATATTAACGCTATTTAGTCCCCCAGAAACTGATTCAGCAAAAAGAAATTCTCCAGCTGGGAAGGACTGCCAGGAATGAAAGACGTGACCTGGTTTGTCTGTTACCCGTTGTGATCTGCGAAGCAAGGTTCAGGAGTACGGAAGGTTTCCCGCAGCTGAGCGGAAAAATGCACCCATCCGTATGATGCTGGGCCATGCAGACCCCTCTCTGGTTGACCTTGCCTCAGGTGGGAGTTGAGGCACCTCCGTTTGCCTCTGTCTGTGTCTCTCGACTGGAGAGGAGAAAAGACGATCAACGGAGATTCATCCCCTGATTGATGCTGAAAAGCGAAAGTGCTGACAATGGAACAGGATCGGCCATGAGCTGTGAAACCTTCCATAACCTGATGCCCCTCGCCCAAGTCTGACCCACTTGAGGCTTTCAGCCGAGGAAGCGAGCAGGCATACCTTCCGGTACCCGCTGTTACGCGCACGCGCACACACACCCGCCCGCCCGCAAAAGACTACTTTACCTTCTACTTGTCTTCACTTGACACTAACTGAAGATGAATTGCTGAGGTGAGTTTGATGCAAATTAGTGTACTCCCCTGCAGTATCGCATCAAAACTCTGCCAGACTACACTGCCCTCCACTTGTATATTTATATCACTTTAAAAACATTTCATGACTCATTTAACCGCCTCTTCTGTTTTGTAAAGATAAGAGACACAGAACCTACATTGCCGCCTGTGTTGGCTTCTAAACATTTAAGCGTGTGTTCACGTTTTTACTTTAAATAAAGAGTCACATTTGCACAGCACCTTTCATGACCTCTGGCTGTCCCTATAGTCAGACTTGTAATGTAGGAAAGGTAAATAGGAGAGTAAAAGCTGGATGCATTTAAATTTTCAGTAATAGTTATTTAAATGAGCTGTGTGGTTCCTTTTAAGCAAACTGCCTGCTTTCATCCAGGCCCCAGGCACAAAAGTAAAGACTGGTGTTTGCCAAGAACTTAAAACCATCAAACTCATTTTCCCCAATGTCTTAGCCGGTTTAGGAAGCCAGGACACCAGGAGGGAACCCCCCCCCCTTCCTCCCTTCTCTTCTCCAAATGTTGTCACGGGATCTTTCAAACCCACCTGACAGAGCAGACTGACTCCCGGATAATGTTTTGTCTGAAACTTGGTGTCTCAAACAGTGCAGCACTCACTCAGTCCTGCACCAAGCTGCTAGACTAGATTACGTGCCCAGGTCTCTGGTGTAACACTGGGACCTTGAGCGGCTAGCTTGGATGCAAGAGTGGTCCCATTGACCCAAAGCTGATGGCTACGGGTCCATAGAAGCTAACTGTCTACCAATGCTACTTGCCTAAGTGAGCATTCATGTATAAGATGGTAAAGTGGCTGTTAGCAGGATAATAAAGGCAGCGTGGGAAGGGCAAGCTCTGGGCATTGCATCAGGAGCACATCTAACCCGACCTCCCATCTTATTCAACTGTGTGACGAATTGCCTTGAGGATTTGAACTCAACCTCTGGATTTTGTACCTTGTTCATTTATGGGATTTGGGCGTCGCTGGCTTCAGTGCCCACCCCTAGTTGCCCTTGAGAAGATGGTGGTGAACTGCCTTCTTGAACCGTACAGTCCCTAAGCTGTAGGTACACCCGCAGTGCTGTCAGGGAGGGAAGTCTGGATGCATCGCTACCATGCCAGTAGGATATCGTTATCATAAATTTTATTTCTGATTAAAATTACTTTTTTTTAAATGGGTAATAACAACAGGAATAGACATGCAAAGGGCTGCAAATATATTACGCTTTAATGTACTTATTGCGGACAGACCTGCAAATTCGTCAGCAATCCAGATTGTTTTCTTAAGTTCTTCTGTTCCCTTCGCAGTTTCGAAACTTCAAGATAATTTATCGGCGTTATGCTGGCCTCTACTTCTGTATTTGTGTGGATGTCAACGATAACAATCTGGTCTACCTGGAAGCTATCCACAATTTTGTGGAGGTAAGCAGCGACTGGAGCTGGAACACATTGATGTAACCTCTGTTTTTAATATTGACTCGCAACCATTTTTGGCAACCTTTAGTAACCAGTAGAGCCGGGTTTCCTGTCCTTGGTTGGCCCACTTTGAAGTGTTGGGGGCTGTTTTAGCCCAATTGGCTGGATGGCTGGTTCATGATGCAGAATGAGGCCAGCAGGGGGGTTCAATCCCCGTGCCAGCTGAGATTCTTCATGAAGGCCCCACCTTCTCGAGTTTGCCCCCCCGCCTGAGATGTGGTGATCTTCGGGTTAAATCACCGACTGTCAGCTCTCCCCCTCGGAGGGAAAAGCAACCTGTGGTCATCTGAGATTGGTGACTTTTGATGTGTGTGTATGAGTGCACATCTGGCTATCGGGTCAATTGTCATGCCTTCCACAAGCAAACTGCCTGCCTACATTCACCATTGAGTCTATTAAGTGAAGAGTGGGCACTTGGGTAAGTTGCCAAAGGGCTACAGCTGTGGCAGGAAATCTGTACAAACAGAATTTGAGCAGGCAGGCTCTAATTTCCTAGGAAGTTTGTAATTGCTTGCTTCCTCCCTTTTTAGTGGAGATATTTAACAGTGATTGTGTTTACCTTCCAGTAATGGGAAGGGATGCCACTGGGTCTGGGCTTTAGACCGAAGTCTGCAAGACATCAATTGTGTCAATGAGCTTGTTATAACATGCACTAGACGATCACTTATTGTCACAAGCAGGCTTCAATTAAGTTACTGTGAATAGCCCCTAATTGCCACATTCCGGCGCCTGTTCACGGAGGCCGATACGGGAATTGAACCTGCGCTGGCTGGCCTTGTTCTGCATTACAAGCCAGCTGTTTAGCCCACTATGCTAAACCAGATCCGTTGGAGCGATCCGTCTCCCATGAGTCTCGTCGAAATCAAGCTCCCTCGTTAAGGGGGCTGGGAGCCCGAGGACCTCCATGATTGAGTTCTGTATGAAGTCAGCCAGGTATGGTACAGATCCGGCTGGGGTCTGATGTATTTTGCAAATATAATCGCTTCGCAGTAAACCTCGTTTTCTTTTCACCAACTAAGTTCGGCCGCTTTTTTGGGCCGACAGAAAAGCCGTTGCTTAGCGACCCTCCGGGAGTGTTTTAATCTGAGCGGCAAAAACCTTTTTCATCTTAAAGACCTCCAGCCCTCCCCCAAAGGTGCTCGAGTTGTTTTTCCGAAGATGCCGGCACTTCACGCAAGTGCATGTCCTTTTGTGTTATGTTTCTGAGTGTCGATCAATAATTAAACCGCAAAGACTACCCTGGGTAATCCTGATCCTATTCTCACCTGATGTTCACACACTTTCCAATGCTGTTCTGCCAGCTGACAATTAGGAGCAGGGACCCTGCCATTTTCCTCTGCCCTAGCCCAGAGAGGTCAGTTGTGTTAGCTCAGCGGTGTTAGCTCAGTTGGTGACCCGGTTGAGGTCAACAGTACAGGCCCTGAGAATCAAAACTGGGATCTCCTGTGCTGCATTAACGACCGTAGCCGAGGCCAATACCCATCAAATCTAGTGGGTTAACTCAAAGAGCTAGCACAGGCACAGTGGGCTGAATGGCCGATTTCTGTGTTGCCTCATTCTGTCCCTCTAAGCCCTTGAGTTAATTCAAAGTGGGTTTCAATGGTTTTTTAAAAATTTAAAGTGCACAGTTCTTTTTTTTCCCAATTAAGGGTCAATTTTAGTGTGGCCAAGCCGCCTACTGACACATCTTTGGGTTGTGGGGGTGAGACCCTCGCAGACACTGGGAGAATGTGGGGTTTCAATGCTATTTAGAATTTGGTCCTTTTTCGAACCCATTCAGGTCAGGTTGTGAAAATGGTATTGAAAATTTTGTTTTGTTTCGTCTCTTGGTCACCCGCTTACGAGCAAAACTGACCTGGATCATATTCCACGATTCACAAATCTATGCGGGGAACAAACTTCCAGCACAATGTGGATTTAGTTCAAATATTTCTCCTTCATCCAGCGGGACTAAGCTGTTTGTAAAACACTGCAACTTGAGTCTGTAACCCCAGTCTCTAAATTTGCTATATTGATGGGAACGAGAGCCCTGTGCTCTGAATTGTGGGCGAGGTGAAGGTTCTGAAAATGTTCGTACCAAGTCTTGATATTTCTAGCATGTGCTCATCAACTTGCCATAGTCGTGAAATCAAATGTAGTCTTCATAATTAGCAGACCGAGGATACTTGCATCAGGCTGCAGGGATGTAATTCAGTCTCCATTTGAAGATCATCTATTTTGTCGTCATCATAGGTCGTCTATGTCCATTTTAAACTGTCAGTGTAAATTTGTCACTAGAATTATAAATCGGGGCACTGAGTATGAGAGGGAGGGTGTTGTGATGAAATGAAAAAATGAAATGAAAATTGCTTATTGTCACAAGTAGGCTTCAAATTAAGTTACTGTGAAAAGCCCCTAGTCGCCACATTCCGGCGCCTTTTCGGGGAGGCTGGTACGGGAATTGTACCGTGCTGCTGGCCTGCCTTGGTCTGCTTTCAAAGCCAGCGATTTAGCCCTGTGCTAAACCAGTCCTGTGCTAAATTAACCTGTGTTAAACACTGCTTTGGCCTCAACTATAGTATTGGCCTGAATTTTCCAGCCAACACGGGGAGAATGTGCAAACTCCACACGGCCAGTGACCCAGAGCCGGGATCGAACCTGAGACCTTGGCGCCGTGAGGCAGCAGGGCTAACCCACTGTGCTACCGTGCTGCCCTGAAAATGTTCTTTTTAACACAGCAAGTCATTAGTTTTTTAAAAATTTAGAGTACCCAATTATATTTTTCTTCTAATTAAGGGGCAATTTAGCGTGGCCAATTCACCTCCCCTGCACATCTGTTTTTGGCTGTGGGGGTGAGACCCAGACAAACGGGGAGAATGTGCAAACTCTAGACAGACCGTGACCCGGGGCCGGGATCGAACCTGGGACCTCAGCACTGTGAGGCAGCAGTGCTAACCACTGCGCCACCGTGCCGCCCTGTGGAGACAGATTTAATCATGGCTTTTGAAAGAGAATACTATTTCATCCGAATATAAATAATTTGCAGGGCTAGGGGGGAAAGGTAAGGGAATGGGATTGGGTGAGTTGCTCTTCCAGAGAGCTTGCACGAAGAGACCTTCTGTGCGGTACTCCCTCCTGCCTGCTGTGGCAGTGTAGCACCTCCGCTGGCAGGAGGGTGCCATTACAGATTGGCAATTTAACATGGACGGTTTCCATTGTAAACGGTGGACGTGGAGGCAAAATCGCGACAGAAAAGGTAGACTTTTGATATTGAGAAGCGCAGGTGAAGGATCAGGGCTTATGGTTAACAAGTGAGTGAAAGATGAATTAAATTTATTATTAATAGATGATGCTGGAAATACTCAGCAGGTCAGGTAGCCCCTGTGGAGGAAGAAACCAAGCTAATGTTTCTGGTTTTCATCAGAACTAAATTAATAATTTATTTCAACAAGATTTGCTCATCTTAGAGTTCAAAAACTAACAGACTGTAAGTGGAAAGGAAGACCAGAGAAAGTAAGCCTTGTGTTGGGAGTAGCGTCAGTGTGACAGGTCCTGATTCCATATTGAAAGGCAGAGGCATACAAAAGGCAAGAGTATTTGAAGGAGAGGAATGGTAGAAAACCATTGCAGAGGAGCAAACACTACGGAATATCCATAAGACAACGAGGAGAGGCTGGGGACGCGAGAAGAGTTGTCTGTTAGGCTGCTGCTGGTTGAATGATACGTGGAGACATGAAAGTTTCTCCGAGGAAATTATTGGATCATTTTTCAGAGCCTCAACTTCAAGAGTTGGGTACTTAATGACATTTGACAAACAGTTCCACCGAAATGTGAGATCATATGCAGGAACTATTCATGGGAAAATAAACCACCCACAAGTGCCTGTACTTCCTTCTCCTGGATCGGCCTTTTTTTTTTTAAAGAGTAACCATTGTTTGTTTCCTTGTCTGGTATAAAATTGAACTGCTCGATTCAGACCCAGGGGACATAGATGCAAGACAAGTGGCAGAAGGTGCAGAGGGGACACGAGGAAGAACCTCTTAACGCAGAGGGTAATGGGAGTCTAGAATTCGCTGTCTGAATTAGTGGTGGAGGCAGAGACCCTTAACTCTTTTTTAAAAAGTGCCTGGATCCGCACCTTATGTGCTGGAAGCTGCAGGGCTGTAGACCGGGTACAGGAAGATGGGATTAGAAAGGGCAACTGGGTGTCTTTGGGCTGGGATGGACAAGATGGGCAGCACGGCAACACAGTTGTTGACCCTGTTGCTTCACAGCGTCAGGGTCCCAGGTTCGATTCCCGGCTTGGGTCACTGTCTGTGCGGAGTCTGCACATTCTCCACGTGTCTGGGTGGGTTTCCTCCGGGTGCTCCGGTTTCCTCCCACAAGTCCCGAAAGACGTGCTTGTTAGGTGAATTGGACATTCTGAATTTTCCTTCTGTGTACCCGAACAGGCACCGGAATGTGGCGACGAGGGAGGTTTTCACAGTAACTTAATTGCAGTGTTAATGTAAGCCTACTTGTGACAATAATAAAGATTATCATTATACTTTGAAGCGGTCTGGGAATGCAAAGTGCTGCATAAGATTGAGCATAGGCGAGAACACCCTCTTGGGCAGGCTCAAGATTTTGGGTTTGTTGTAACATTACTTGTAACAATAATAAAGATTATTATTAGATGGGCTGAATAGCCTCCTTCTGTGCTGTAACTTTTCAATGGTTCTATGCTTCAGCTCAAGCAGAACCTCAACTTTTTTTATAGTAAAAGAAGGCAGAAATAAAAATTTAGTAACATTGCTTTGTCTGTTGTCTCCATCTTATTGCAGGTTTTGAATGAATATTTCCATAATGTCTGTGAATTAGATCTTGTCTTCAACTTCTACAAGGTACGTTATTGTGCTGCTTCATTGCTTCCCAACCTCTTTTGGTGTTTTCCCCTCTACTCTCCCAATCCACCATGAAACTTCCTGCTCAATGAGAAAGAAGTCAGGGATGACTTGACCTCCTTATGTTTTAAAAATGCTTGGGTTTGTTTATTGTATCCCAGAGTTGAAATCAGCAAGCTGATCAGATCAAGTGTAGCTCGCTTACCCTGGCTAGAAGCTACATCTATTCACACTCGGCGGGATGTCCTTTACAGACAGAAGAAGCATGTCCATGCATTGCTCCTTTTTCTTTTTTTTTTGAAAATATATTTATTCAAATTTTTCAACAAACCCCCCCCCCCCCCCCCCCCCCCCAACAAGAAAAAGAAACAAAAACACAACAAGCAGAAATTATACATTGGATTTCCCCCAAATACAATAACCCCCCATATAACAGTAGAAAACACAAATGGGGAAACCCCCCACCTTAACCCAAACGCCACCCCAAAAGACCGTCGTCGTCCCCCCGGCCGCCCTTGGGCTGCTGCTGCTGACCTCCTCCTAACGCTCCGCAAGATAGTCTAGGAACAGTTGCCACCGCCTGGAAAACCTTTGCACAGACCCTCGCAAGGCAAACTTTATCCTCTCCAGCTTGATGAACCCTGCCATGTCATTGATCCAAGCTTCCACACTAGGGGGCTTCGCATCTTTCCACAGTAACAAAATCCTCCGCCGGGCTACCAGGGACGCAAAGGCCAGAATACCGGCCTCTTTCGCCTGCTGCACTCCCGGCTCGTCCGATACCTCAAATAATGCTAATTCCCAGCTCGGCTTGACCCGGGCGTACACCACCTTGGACATAGTCCTCTCAAAACCCATCCAGCACCGGGCATGACCAGAACATATGGACGTGATTTGCTGGGCTCCCCGAGCACCTCCCACATCTGTCCTTCACCCCAAGAACCTACTCACCCCTGTCATATGCGCTCTGTGAGTAACTTTAAACTGTATTAGGCTGAGCCTGGCGCAAGAGGAGGAAGAATTAACCCTACCTAGGGCATCTGCCCACAGACCCTCATCTATCTCCTCCCCAAGCTCCTCCTCCCACTTGCCCTTTAATTCCTCTACCGAGGCCTCCTCCTCTTCCTGCAGCTCCTGGTAAATCGCCGAAACCTTGCCTTCTCCAACCCATACACCTAAAATCACCCTGTCCTGAATCCTACATGCCGGAAGCAGCGGGAATTTCCTCACCTGCCGCCTCACCAACGCCCTCACTTGCATGTACCTGAAAGCGTTTCCCGGGGGTAGCCCAAACTTCTCCTCCAGCGCCCCTAGGCTCGCAAACGTCCCATCGATGGAACAGGTCCCCCATTCTTCTAATCCCTGCCCGATGCCAGCTCCGAAACCCCCCATCCATCCTTCCCGGGACGACCCGATGATTCTCCCGAATCGGGGACCAAACCGAGGCTCCCACCTCGCCCCGTGTCGCCTCCCATTGCTCCTTTTTCAACGAAACAAAAGCTTGGGAGACAGCCATTCCCTGATTCGTTCCCCTTGGCGATGCCTTGACCAATCTGAGTCGACCTACCTGGTTTGAATTTGAACAAAGGCTTGGCAGTTAACTGTGCATTCTCTGTGGCAACAGCACTACCAATCAGAATCCACTTGCCAACCAATCAACACTCTCTACTCATGCAGTATAAATGGTTGTGCTATTTGTATTCTTGTGAACTGTCCTGATGAATGGAAGATGAAATGCTTCAATAGCGGGCCTCTTTTATTTTAGCAATACTGAAGATCTGGCTTGTCTATTAGTAAATTGTCTATGGTTTCCCTTAGTGAGGTGGTATGGAGGATTTAGAAACTTCCTTCATGGCCATGCTTAGTCAGAAGAGCTTATCTTTTTATTCATTTGATGTGGGCCTCGCTGGCAAGACCAGCATTTATTGCCCAGCTCTAATTTCCCCCAGGAAGGTGGTGATGTCGCCTCCTTGAATGGAACTGATTGGCTCGTTGGATAATTTCCGAGGGCAATTAAGAGCCAACCGCACAGCTGTGGGTCCAGAGTCACACACAGGCGAACCATGTGGGTTTTTTTCTGACGATCCAGTAATCTCAAGGCCTCCGTTGCTGATATTGGGTACTCTTGGGCGGCACGGTAGCACAGTGGTTAGCACTGTTGCTTCACAGCGCCAGTGACCCGGGTTCGATTCCCGGCTTGGGTCACAGTCTGTGTGGAGTCTGCACGTTCTCCCCGTGTCTGCCTGGATTTCCTCCGGGTACTCCGGTTTCCTCCCACAAGTCCCGAAAAAGACTTGTTGGGTGAATTGGACATTCTGAATTCTCCCTCGGTGTACCCGAACAGGCGCTGGAGTGTGGTGACTGGGGGCTTTTCACAGTAACTTCATTGCAGTGTTAATGTGAGCCTGCTTGTAACAATAATAAAGATTATTATTATTTGTTCAATTAGTTGAATTTAAATTTCACAGCTGCTGCAGTGGGAATTGAACCTGCAACTTTAGATTACTCCAGGCCTTTGGATTGCTCGTTCATTAGTATAACCGCTTGTTACTGTACACCATGACCGCTAACCTAGCTAAATTAGGAAATGTTGACACCATTCAGTAAAGGGTGATCAAAAAGTGTGGCAACATGTAGTGAGATTTGTGCGTTGTAAATGCATGCCCTATGTGAGACTTTTAATGAATAAATACAGCTCGACTGGATAAACCTGCTTGACCCGTTTGTTGTCACACTCCGTTTAAATATATGTTGGATGCGCATTAAGATCTCTCAATGCTAAAACAGATAGGAAAAGCCCCATTCAACCAACCGTCTTCAATGTTGTGCCAACGTGCTTCTTCCTTGGCATTGTAACCCAACCCCTCCAGTTATTCCCGTTACTGCCAGGCATGGCTGTACTCCCGTGTTAGACAGCTGAAAATATTCCCTCCAAATCCAACTCCAGTTTGGAAGAGCATAATCTATAATTAATATACAACTTAATTTTTGTAAACAAATTTCAATTCACCTTCTCTGAATTCCCCATGCAACCCTGAATCTTGAATGGAGCTAATTTGATGTGCAGCAGCAGGGATCAATTTGCCACTTGCTGTATCTATGTCACAATCTTGTCATTTACCACTTGTGCACCCTGATAATAAAAATCCTTATTATTGTCACAAGTAGGCAGCACGGTGGCGCTGTGGTTAGTATTGCTGCCTCACGGCACCGAGGTCCCAGGTTCGATCCCGGCTCTGGGTCACTGTCCGTGTGGAGTTTGCACATTCTCCCCCGTGTCTGCGTGGGTTTCACCCCCATAACCCAAAGTTGTGCAGGTGAGGTGGATTGGCCACGCTAAATTTCCCCTTAATTGGGAAAAAAAATAATTGGGTTCTCTAAATTTATAAAAAGGAAAAAAAACATTGCAATGAAGTTACTGTGAAAATCCCCTGGTCGCCACATTCCGGCGCCTGTTCGGGTACACGGAGGGAGAATTCAGAATGTCCAATTCGCCTAACGAGCACGTCTTTCGGGACTTGTGGGAGGAAACCGGAGCACCCGGAGGAAACCCACGCAGGTACTGGGAGAACGTGCAGACTCCGCACAGACAATGATCCAAGCCGGGGCTCGAAACTGGGACCCTGGCTCTGTGAAGCGACAGTGCTAACCACTGTGCTGCCCAGTATAAAATCACACCTAAATTAATCGGTATTTCTGCCTTGCCTGTTGATCCTGTTAGTAGACAATGAAGAACTATATTACCCAGAGCTTTAAAGGTCCGACAGCTTTGTAGAAAACTGCTGCTTTTGATGAGTTGTTGTCTCTCAAGAGGCTATGAAGAATCAGTAATAAATACTGACCTTGCCAGCAATGTTCAATTCAAGAAGAATGATTTTTTAAAAAAACATGGTTTGATATTCGATCACCTGCAGAGATCTCCGGTTAGCTGATCTAATCTTAGTTAACCAATATCAGGGGAGAAGGGGGGGGCAATACAACAATAAGTTTGCTTTAGTGTCCTTAGTTACTGAGAAGAAAGTTGACCCGGATACAGATGATCAAGGCCCCTCAGCCCCGCGGGTTTGCTCCGCCATTTAGTTTTTGTTAAATTTAGAGTGCCCAATTATTTTTTTTTCCAATTAAGGGGCAATTCAGCGTGGCCAATCCACCTACCCTGCACATCATTTTTGGGCTGTGGGAGTGAGACCCACGCAGACACGGAGAGAATGTGAAAACTCCACACGGACAGTGACCCGGGGCCGGGATTGAACCCGGGTCCTCGGCGCCATGAGGCAGCAGTGCTGGTAGCACAGTGGTTAGCACCATCACTTCACAGCGCCAGGGTCCCAGGTTCGATTCCCGGCTTGGGTCACTGTCTGTGCAGAGTCTGCACGTTCTCCCCGTGTCTGCGTGGGTTTCAATCGAGTGCTCTGGTTTCCTCCCACAAGTCCCGAAAGACGTGCTTGTTAGGTGAATTGGACATTCTGAATTCTCCCTCGGTGTACCTAAACAGACGCCAGAGTGTGGGGAATAGGGGATTTTCGCAGTAACTTCATTGCGGTGTTAATGTAAGCCTACTTGTGACAATAAAGATTATTATTAGAACCACTGCGCCACCGTGCCGTCCGGAGGATCTTCAAGGTTTTCATAGAATCATAGAATTTACAGTGCAGAAGGAGGCCATTCGGCCCATCGAGTCTGCACCGGCTCTTGGAAAGAGCACCCTACCCAAGGTCAACACCGCCACCCCGATCCCCATAACCCAGTAACCCCACCCAACACTAAGGGCAATTTTGGACACTAAGGGCAATTTATCATGGCCAATCCACCTAACCTGCACATCTTTGGACTGTGGGAGGAAACCGGAGCACCCGGAGAAAACCCACGCACACACGGGGAGGATGTGCAGACTCCGCACAGACAGTGACCCAAGCTGGAATCGAACCTGGGACCCTGGAGCTGTGAAGCAATTGTGCTATCCACAAGGCTACCGTGCTGCCCCTTTGATCAAGTCGCCTCTTGCTCTTCTGAATTGTAGTGGATACAAACTTAACATTTCCTCATGAGACACGAACATGTACGTGGAGAAGGTCTTTCCACTTGTGACCAAGACCAGAAAGAGGGGCTCACTAATAATTCCAATGTGGAATTTAGGAGATACTTTCTCCCAGATAGTGGTTAGTACATGGAACTCACTACTACATCCAGTAGCTGAGAAAAGATATATTGAAGAGGAAGCCAGATAAGCAAAAGATGAAAGCAATAGAAGGATATGTTGATGGGGTTAGACAAAAGGGAGTTGGGAGGGGGTTCATGAAGAGCAGAAACTCTTAACATTGCTGCGTCTGGGAAAATGGCCGCCTATGTTGTAAATACTTTGACGCAAAAATGATCGCAACGTGCTGAAACTACAAGACAAGTCAGTAACTTTTAAGGGAATAGAGTGCCAGGTAGACGCACAATAATGTCACGGTTTATCCTCAAGTTCTCCTTTGTATTCCGTTGAGGAGCCTTGAGTGAACCTGCTGAGCAGACTGTCCCATTTTGAGGCTGCAAAGACGTTATAAAGATACCTGCTCCTTACCCAGTGATTGATGTTGGAAGGTATGCCAGCGATGTGAATATTCCTGGATATCTATACATAGACTGTTCTTTTTTTTTAATTCTGTGCTTGCAGGTGTACACTGTGGTGGATGAGATGTTCCTAGCTGGAGAGATCCGGGAGACGAGCCAGACCAAGGTGCTAAAGCAGCTCCTCATGTTACAATCCTTGGAGTAGAAACTTTGGCCCCAAGCTGAAAGGATGTTTGAAGCAGCAGCACTCTCCTCTCGTGTTCCGTTGGTGCGTTTGCGTGTGTGTGTGTGTGTGTGTGTGTGTGCGCGTGCGTGTGTGAGAGCGAAGAGAGGAATACAGGGAACAATGAATGTTAATTACTGCAGGAGAATGACCATTTAACGTGTCAAAACCCCACTGAAATGCCCTGTAATGTTTCAGCTTCTCTGTCATGAGTTAATCTGATTGTGTGAGGATCCTGGTGCATCTGGCTGCTGATTAATCAGAACCCACATAAATTCCTGGATTCTGGAGACTGCACTGTCAAATTAGGCCCAATGCTAGGCTAATAATAATTTTTGCAGCAAGCCAGTTTGATTTTGTTTAAAAGTGGTTGCAATAGGAATGCAAAACCACCAATATAATCTGAACACGGGAGTGCAACCTCCCGTCAACCAAGCCAGTGTTGTCACTAGAAGTTCAGACAGAAGCAACAGCAGGTCTGTGAAATTCTCACCTTGTGTCTGCTGGCACAATTGTACACTTTGCAGGGAGCTATGTACAGTAACGTCAGAAATATTGGTGGTGAGGGCGGCGCAGTGGGTTAGTCCTGCTGCCTCACGGCACCGAGGACCCAAGTCTGATCCCGGCCCCTGTGTCACTGTCCGTGTGGAGTTTGCACATTCTCCTCGTGTCTGCCCACAACCCAAAGATGTGCAGGGTAGGTAGGTGGATTGGCCGCGCTAAATTGCCCCTTAATTGCTCTTGTGGGGGGGGGGGGGGGGGGGGGAGGATTGAGTACTCTAAGTTTATTTAAAATAAATAAATATTGGTGGTAGGACCAAATGTGAGATCGGTATCACACAAGAAACACATTCAGAGCAACTTGTCCTGTGTGTCTCTTGGGTGTAGTGTATGGGTGCCAGTGACAACACTGCAAGACTAGTGTCCTTTCACCGCTTTGCCAGTTGCGTTGCCAACTGTTTGTCTTAAGCTTAGTTTTCAAGAAGCCAAGTTATTTGGCTCCAGCGTCATTGTTAGTTTGGGATGTTGTCCATCTACATTTATTACCAAGTACTCTGACTGGGAGTGTTGTTTTAATTAAGTCTGTTGGAGCTGAATATGTGGAGCACTATTCCACGTGTAATCTGCATTTCGCAACGCTCCTCGCTCCCAGGGACCAAAATGTGAAGCTTGGTTTATACTTGGAGGGGGGAGGGTGTGGTGTTGGTGATTCCGATCTATTTGAGGATGAGCGATTTACCACAAACTCAGCTAGGTAGATAGATGCCATTTCTTTTCAACAGGTGAGCACGCTGGAAGTTGTCAAGAAAATCACCAGTCAAATAGCCAGGATTCAGTAACCCATATTCGTAGTTTACAGAGAACAGTATTTTCTTTATCATTTTTTTTCCCCCTCCCAAAGTAGAAAATGGAGTTTGTGATAATTGAAGCTTGTAATTAAACTGCCTCCGGTAATGCGAAGAAAACCTTGTCGAAGCATTTGACTTTATTCCATTGACCAGGTCTCTGAACAATCACGGCACAGCTGGCTGCAACCTCGTTCCGTGCAGCTGTTAATTAGCAGAAAAACTTATGGGTTTTCTGGAGCTCTGGAAAGCCGTCGAGATTATCTGATTCAAAGAATAAATGTGAATGTTGACTGAACACCCGAGGGTCGCTAGTCACTGTTCGATTTGTATTGTTCCAGAGCTATAGGTCTGTGATTGACACAGGCCTGTGCTTGGAATAAACTAAAATGCTTTCCAAACTGTTTTCTATTTGTCTTGCCCTCTTCTTTTTTTTTTGTGTGTGTGTGTGTGTTTGAATGAAGTACATGTGTATGGAAAATCTTGCTTTCATTCAGCGAGATAACATGTTTGTAATCGTCGCTAGATTTGGGCTGCAGTATTGAGGCAGTAATGTGTCACAATAAATGCTAAAAATGGTCGTTTTGCATTTGCAAACTCAATTGGGCAGGCATGCAAAGGTTTCGAACACGCAAATAGAGCTCTCCCTGTGCCCTGAGAGACTTATTTTTTTTAAATAAAAAATTTAGAGTACCCAATTCTTTTTTCCACCCCAATTATGGGGCAATTTCCCGTACCAGCCTCCCCGAACAGGCGCAGGAATGTGGCCAGCTTTAATGAAACAGCTTTTCACAGTAGCTTCATTGAAGCCTACTTGTGACAATAAGCGATTTTCATTTCATTTTCAATTTAGCGTGGCCAATCCACTTATCCTGCACAGCTTTGAGTTGTGGGGGTGAGACCCATGCAGACACGGGGAGAATGTGCAACTCCACACGGACAGTGACCCGGGTCCTCACTGCTGTCAGGCAGCAGTGCTAACCACTGCGCCACCATTGCGCCGAGAGACTTGAGCACATTTCCAGGCTGCCACTCGCCGTGCAATTCAACAGCAACTTGTATTTGTACGTCATCTTAACCGTAAGAAAACAACCAAAGGTATTTCACGGGGAGCATTGTTCAACAAAGTGTGACACCGATCTACATATGATGTCAAAGTTGATGATCGAAAACTTGGTCAGAGGTAGGTTTTGAAGGAGTGTCTTAAAACGGGGACTACAGTAGGTTTAGGGAGGGAATTCAACTTGGGGAGCTGAAGACACAAACACTAATCGGGGATATGAGTTTTTATTCCTTCATAAGATGTGCACATTGCTGGCTGGGGGTATGGCTCATTCCTGAGGGCACTTAAAAGTCAACCCCATTGCTGTGGATCTGGAGTCACATGTAGGCCATTAATCAACTAGATGGTTTTTAGCGACAATTGTTTCATGGTCATTAAATTCCAGATTTTTATTGAATTCAAATTTCACCATCAGGTGGGATTCAATACCGGGTCCCCAGGGTGGTACCCTGAGCTTCTTTACTCCTAGTCCAGTGACAATACCACTGTCTCCCCTTATGTTGTGGGGCTGGAAGGGGTTACAGAGATAGGGGGTGAAGCCATGGAGGGATTTTTAATCGACGATGAGAATATTAAAATAGAGGTGTTGCTTTACAAGGTGGCAATATTCGATGAGCATAAGGAAATGTGTTGGACCTGCTGTCTGTCTGATAAAACATCAAACTGAAGCCTCGTCTTCACTTCTATTCTTGTCCGTCATCCCAGTGAATATTAAAAAATCGAAAGTTGGGGATCCCGTAACAGTCTCCCCGAACAGGCGCCGGAATGTGGCGACTAGGGGCTTTTCACAGTAACTTCATTTGAAGCCTACTTGTGACAATAAGCGATTTTCATTTCATTTTTCATTTCATCAAAATAAATTCATTTTGTTTTTCTTGTTTAGTGCAAATATTTCTCTTGAGTTCTCTGAGCTCATTTTGGCCAGGAGACCCACTTGCTGTTCCTCCGATCCTATTCCTGTACCAAACTGCTGAGAACTCTCACGTTGGCCAATATTGTCAATGGCTCCCTCTCTTCCGGTGATGTCCTTCGCTCCTTAAAATCGGAAGTTCATCGCCATCTCCTTGCAAACAACCGTCGCATCTCCAACCTCCCTTTCCTCTCTCAAATCCTTGGTCATGTCGCCTCCCACATCTATGTTCATCTTTCCCTGAACCTCATATTTGAACACCTCCAATTAAGTTTCTGCCATGTCACGGTGCCGAAACAGCTTTTATCAAAGTCACAACTGATATTCTATCCGCTAGTGACAAAGGTAAAGTTCCCCTCCTCGTCCTTCGTGATTTGTCTGTAGCCTTTGGCTCAGTTGACCACACCATTCTCCTCCAACATATTGCCAGTGTTGTCCAGGTGAACTGTCCTCCCATGATTCCATTCTTATCCATCTAATTGTAGCTGGTGAATCCACTTGCAGTGACCTACGGACACCCAAATGAGGAACATGAGCAAGCCATTTGGCCCCTCAAGCCTGCTCTGTCATTCAATAAGATTCTTGCTCCTCTTCCTGCTCCCATGCCATTGCCTCTGAGGACCTCCCAAGGATCTATCCCTGGCCTCCTATTTCTCATCTACATGCTGCCCCTCGGCAACATCATCCGCAGATGCAGTGTTAGTTTTCACAAGTTACTAACGACACCCAGCTCCACCTCACCTCCACCACCACCACCTCGCGCAACTCCTCCCACTGTTGCTACATTTCCAGACTGCTTATCGGACAACCAATCCTGGCAGTCACTCAGTAGTACAGAACCTGAATATTGTTCGAAAGAGAGGCATGTTGCTGAGGCACTCATGGGACCAGTGTAATAATATCAAATTTCAAAAGATTGCAACAATTTATACCACAGGAAAAAGGAGGGCCTATTGGTTGGTAAGTCGACTGGTTGAGGTGTTCCCATGGAGAAAGCAACAAGGAATTATAGGTTGCATAAGTTCCTGGGTGATTCATGCAAGGCTTGAGCGTATTCCTTTTGTTTGCAGAAAATGGGTCCCTGTATATGAATGTATGTCGCTTTGAGCAAGCATAAATGAGTCACATTACGAGCTCAGCTGATTATCTTCAATTGGTTGTTAGTCTAGCTAGTAGCACACTCTGGTTTGTTCGGGAAGCGCTGCCCAATCACGGAATCACATCTACTAGATGCTTTTTATTAGGTTTCAGAAGCATAGGTTGGTTAAGTACAGCCTGTATTCTTGCCTATTACATACAGCTGGAAATACATGTTTGATTTGTGCAGACAATTATTGGGACGTATGGCCTACATCTCTGGCATCGCAATGGCACTGATATTCATATACAACGTTGTGTGTTAGGCAGAATGTCTGTTTGACTGACTGGCAGCAGCATTCTGTTAGAGAGATATGCCACTCACATAGCCACTGCACCAGTAGCAGCGTGCAAGGCCTTGCTTACCCTTGTTTCTTTTTATAAATTTAGAGTAGCCAATTTGTTTTTTCCAATTCAGGGGCAATTTAGCGTGGCCAATCCACCTAACCTGCACATCTTTGGGTTGTGGGAGCAAAACCCACGCAAACACGGGGAGAATGTGCAAACTCCACACGGACAGTGACCCGGGGCCAGGATCGTACCTGCAACGTCGGCACCATGAGGCAGCAGTGCTAACCACTGTGCTGCCCCAACCTTGTAGATTTAAGCTTTGAGATACTTCGCTTTTCCAGGGTAATTTAGAATAGACCCTGGAACCTTTCAGGCCCGAAGTGGCGGCCCATTTGCGGGTTTGTGTGATGCACGGCGAACGACAATCTGATCAGGATAGCCGTTGTCCTGGAGGATAGCTATGATGCGCTCTATTTCTGCGTTGAGCTTGCGTGGTGGGCAAATAGCTAGGGCCCTATTTACAAGATGAGGCCAATCTCGCAGTGCGTGGAGCTATCCGATGTGTATTCTGACAGTGGCCAGGTCCCCAAGCTCTGTAGATTTCTCCCTACCCCTCTCTACCTTGCTTTACTCTTTACGACACTGACCAAGCTGTTGATCACCTGGCCTAATATCTCCCTCCCATGGCTCGGTGTCATACATTATGATACTCCTGTGAATTAAGCATCTTGGGACCTTTCAGTACTACTAAAGGCTGCTATACCAGTATAAGTTGTTTTGAGCCCTTTAATAACTGACCTAAATGGTCATTCTTCAGGTGTTCAACTTTGGAGGGAGGTGGAACCAAGCTTGACATTTACAGATGCACTTTCTGGAGCAGGGACGGCTAATGGGTATTGATCAGGAGTGAAAATCCAATGGGTAAAACCAGTGCTAAGCAGGAAGGTCCCCAGAGTTCACATGGACAGTGGATGAGGAGATGATCAGACTGCACTGTGAAGATCCCCGCAGTTCCTGACCTCGGTAGCAGTCAGAAACCTTCACAATGGTAGCAGGGGTGGGGTGCAGTGTTCGAGAAACTCCAAAGAATAAATCATGATTTTTGAAAGATTGCAGTTGAAATGAATCGTTGAAAAATCCTACAGGGTTCACATGTCGTCGGCACTTCTATTGTCCCCTGGTACACTCATTAGCAACTTCAAGACTGTAACAGCGGTGCATAGATAGGGGGAGGGGGGGGGGGAAGGGAATTTTTAGATATACTTTTTGGCAGAATTCAGCCTTTTCTGCTCTGACAAATCGCCCACCCACCGTTCCCACTCCCAGCGATGCATTTTCCAATGTCATTAATATCAGAGACAGTGTTGGGAGCTTCTCAGCAAGAGACACAATGCTGCGATCAGTCATCACCATGGAAACCATGTCCCCTAACTGCAGAGGAACTGCTGCGATTGTATACTGCTTCAAGCCGGTGTCTTGGGTTGCAGCGCGAGCTCGCAAGAGGAATTTGTGTCCAGTGGGGTTAGGGGGGGGGGCTGAGCTGGGAAATGTTAAATCCCAAAACGCTGTCCCACCTTGGTCTAATGCACCTTGGCTCAGCTCTGCCTCACAAGTGCAACTCTACCAAGGCTTGAGCACACAATTGAGAAGGACACCTCTGTGAGGGAGCCCTGCAGTATCAGAGGCGCTGTCTTTCAGCTGAGGCAATTGAGGCCCAGTCTGCTTGCTAAAGCGGTAATGATAAAGGCATGGCAATATTTGCAAAACAGCGTTAAACCCCCCCCCCCCCCCTTAACCAGCACAAATTAATGCATTGTCAAACCTTGTTGTTTGGGTCACCGTTTGTGCAGAAGGGCGACGACACTTCGAACTTTGTCCACGGCAGTAGACTGGTTCAGGTGTGCATGACCTTCACGCAGCTGAGGACCCGGGTTCAAATCGTGGCTCTGGGTCACTGTCCGTGTGGAGTTTGCACGTTCTCCCCGTGTCTGCGTGGGTCTCACCTCCACAACCCAAAAAGATGTGCAGCGTAGGTGGATTGACCATGCTAAATTGCTCCTTAATTGGAGGAAAAAAAGAGAATTGTGTACTCTTTTAAAAAAAAAAAAAAAAATTTTTTTTAAGTTGTGCCTGACCAGCGACAGCCTCCAAACCAGAAGGCTGTGAATTCAAGTCTCAAAACTACTGAAAAAGCAGGTCCATGTTGCTGTTTATGGGATCTTGCCCTGTACAAACAGGCTGCCACACCTCTTGCGTTACAACACTTAGAAACCCTCTTTAGCTGTAAATTGCTTTGGCACATTGTGATTGTGAAAGATGCTCCATCAATGTAACTTGTTTCAGTACTTCACTTGTCAAAAGATACACAGCTTAGGCAATCGTTTCCCTGTGTTACTTTTATCCCATGCACGCATTATATAAACTGCTGAGCACACGGCTTACTTGTAGTGTTAAAGGCAGCGCTTTATTGATAGTACATCCTAAGGATGGATGTGTTGGCTGATTAATGGCTGAAGCATGGGGGAGTGGGGTGGGGGGCAAATCAGGAGGGGGCTGGACAGAGTCAACGGGTCAAAACTGTTCCCGCTCCGTAACGGAATGCAGAACGAGAGGGGCACAGATTTTAAAAAGTGATTTGCAAAAGAAACAAATGAGGAAAGAAATATGGTTGGCACAGTAGCATAGTGGTTGGCACGCTGCCTCAGCGCCAGGGACCCGAGTTCGATTCTGGCCTCGGGTGACTCTGTGTGGAGTTTGCACTTTCTCCCCGTGTCTGTGTGGGTTTTCTCCGGGTGCTCCGGTTTCCTCCCACAGTCCAAAGGTGTGCAGGTTAGATGGATTGGCCATGCTAAATTGCCCCTTAGTGTCCAAAGATTAGGTGGGTTACTGGTATAGGGTGGAGGGCATAGGCTTAAGCAGGGTGCTCTTGAGGGCAGTGCCGTGGTTAGCACTGGGACTACGGCGCTGAGGACCCGGATTCAAATCCCGGCCCTGGATCACTGTCCGTGTGGAGTTTGCACATTCTCCCCGTGTCTGCGTGGGTTTCACCCCCACAACCCAAAGATGTGCAGATTAGGTGGATTGGCCATGCTAAAATTGCCCCTTAAATTGGAAAAAAAATAAAATTGGGTACTCTAAATTTATTTTTAAAAAGTAGGGTGCTGTTTCCAAGGGCCGGTGTAGACTCAATGGGCCGAAGGGCCTCCTTCTGCACTGTAGATTCTATAAAATCTACAGGAAGACATTTTTAAAATATATTTAGTGTACCCAATTCATTTTTTCCAATTAAGGGGCAATTTGGCGTGGCCAATCCACCTACCCTGCACATCTTTGGGTTGTGGGGGTGAGACCCACGCAGACACGGGGAGAATGTGCAAACTCCACACGGACAGTGACCCAGAGCCGGGATCGATCCCTGGTCCTCGGCGCCATAGGCAGCAGGGCTAACCACTGCACCGCCGTGCTGCCCCTCAAGGAATACTTTTAATCACAGTTGGTAACCCAGCAGCCCTGCAGATTTCTTTGCAACCGATATTATCTGAATTCTCTTTCGAAGGCCTGCTTAATGTTTTCTGTTCACCTACCAGATTTCCAGTAGGGGCAGTATTTTGCCTTTGCTTTAGCTCCTCAAATCTTGCTCTGAAGTTGGGAGACGGCTAAAAATTCATTCCTCTGTCTGTGAGGAGTTTGCACATTCTCCCCGTGTCTGCGTGGGTCTCACCCCCACAACCCAAAGATGTGCAGGGTAGGTGGATGGGCCACGATAAATTTCCCCTTAACTGGAAAAAAATGATTGGGTACTCTTTTAAAAAATAAAAAAAAAATGTTTTTTTAATTAATTCCCAAAATGGGGACACTCCTATTAAAGTAGGGCGGTGGGGGCCTTGAACGTACTTGGAGATGCTACGAAGAGAGGTTGTTTAAGCTGGGGTTTTGTCCTTCGAGCAGAGAAGGCTGAGGGGGGGGGGGGGCTGATTGAGGTGTACAAAATTATGAGCGACACAGATATGGTGGACAGGAAAAAGCTTTTCCCCCTAGTTGAGGGGTCAATAATCAGGGGGACATAGATTGAAGGTAAGGGGCAGAATTAGAGGGGATTTGAGGAAAAGCTTTTCCTTTTTTTTTAATAAACATTTTATTGAGGTATTTTTTGGTATAACAACACAATAAACATTGTACATGAAACTATAAACATAGTGCAAAAGCCGTCTCTTCCCCCCCCCTTACAAGTCCCACCTTTATTAACCCCCTACTCTAACTAAACTAAACCCCCCCCCCCCCCCTTCTGCTGACGATTAATTTTCCGCGAAGAAGTCGACGAACGGTTGCCACCTCCGGCCGAACCCTAACAGTGACTCCCTCAAGGCGAACTTGATTTTCTCCAAACAGAGAGAGCTAGCCATGTTCGATGGCCAGGTCTCCGACTTCGGGGGCTTTGAGTCCCTCCAAGCTAATAGTACCTGTCTCCGGGCTACCAGGGAAGCAAAGGCTAGAACGTCTGCCTCTTTCTCCTCCTGGATTCCCGGGTCTTCCGATACTCCGAAAATCACCACCTCTGGACTCGGTGCCACCCTTGTTTTTAACACCGTGGACATGACATCTGCAAACCCCTCCCAGAATCCCCTAAGCTTCGGACATGCCCAGAACATGTGGACATGGTTCGCTGGTCAGTGACCCAGGGCCGGGATTCGAATCCGGGTCCTCAGCGCCGTAGAGCCAGTGCTAACCACTGCACATTTTGCACACCTGCCCTCCACCCCAAAGAATCTGCTCATCCGGTCCACAATCATGTGGGCCCGGTGAACAACCTTAAAATGTATCAGGCTGAGCCTGGCACATGTTGCGGATGCGTTGACTCTACTCAACGCGTCCGCCCATCGACCATCCTCTATCCTCCCAGCTCCTCCTCCCACTTGCCCTTCAGCTCCTCGGTCTGCGTCTTCTCTGACCCCATAAGTTTCTTATAAATGTCCGAGACGCTCCCTTCTCCTGCCCACCCTCTGGAAACTACCCTGTCCTGACTCCCCCTTCGCGGTAGGAGTGGGAAGGTTGACACCGGTTTACGTAGGAAGTCCCGCACCTGCAGATATCTGAATTTGTTTCCCCTCGCCAACCCAAACATCTCCTCCCGCATCCTCATACTCGGAAAGCTCCCCTCTATAAACATATCCCCCATCCTCTCAATCCCTGCTCTCCGCCATATCCGGAACCGCCCATCCATACTTCCTGGGGCAAACCGGTGATTATTACAGATTGGGGACCAGACCGATGCTCCCTCTGCTCCCACATGTCTCCTCCACTGGCCCCAAACTCTCAGGGCCACCACCACCACGGGGCTGGTGGAGTACCGTGCCGGCGGGAACGGCAGAGGCGCAGTTACCAACGCCCCCAAACTGGTGCCCTTGCATAAAGTCGCTCCCATGCCGACCCCTCCCCCACCACTCACTTCCTGATCATGGCTACATTCGCCGCCCAGTAATAATTACTAAAATTTGGCAGCGCCAGCCGGCCCTCTCCCTGACTCCGCTCAAGCATTACCTTCCTTACCCGCGGGGTCTTGCCCACCCAAACAAAGCCCGTGATCACTTTGTTGACCCGTTTAAAAAAGGACCGCGGAATAAAGATGGGGAGACATTGAAACACGAACAGGAATCTTGGGAGGACCGTCATCTTCACCGTCTGCACCTTCCCAGCTAATGACAACGGGAGCACGTCCCATCTCTGAAAATCGTCCTTCATTTGGTCTACTAGCCGGGCCAGATTTAATTTATGCAGCCGGTCCCATTCCCGCACCACTTGGATGCCTAGGTACCTAAAGCTTCCCCCTGCTAATCTAAACGGCAGCTCCTCCAATCGCCTCTCCTGTCCCCTCGCCTGGACCGCAAACATCTCACTTTTCCCCATATTTAGCTTATACCCCGAAAACCGGCCAAATTCCCCTAGAATCCTCATGATTTCTTCCATCCCCTCTATTGGGTCCGATACATACAGAGGCAGGTCGTCTGCATAGAGCGGGACTCTGCTCCACCCCCCACACCCCCCACCCCGGACCAGCCCTTTGAGGCTCTCAGAGCAATTGCCAACGGCTCTATAGCTAGCACGAACAACAGTGGGGAGAGGGGGCATCCATGTCTCGTCCCCCGGTGTAGTCTAAAATAGTCCGATGTTGTCCTATTCGTCCGTACACTTGCCACAGGAGCCTGATACAGCAACCTGACCCAGTCAATAAAGCCCCGCCCAAATCCGAACCGTCCCAGTACCTCCCACAGATAATCCCATTCTACCCGATCAAAAGCCTTTTCTGCATCCATTGCAATCACTACCTCCACCTCCCTACGTTCCGGGGGCATCATGATCACATTTAACAACCTTCTTCCATAGAACATACAGTGCAGAAGGAGGCCATTCGGCCCATCGAGTCTGCACCGACCCACTTAAGCCCTCACTTCCACCCTATCCCCGTAACCCAATGACCCCTCCTAACCATCTCCGTCATTTACTTTCCCTATCTCCCTGGCTGCCTCCCTCTTTCTAAGCTGCTGTGCAAGCATTCTGCTGGTCTTCTCTCCATACTCATAGATTGCCCCCCTCGCCTTTCTCAGCTGCTCCACCGCCCTCCCTGTGGTTAACAAGCCAAACTCTGCCTGTAGCCTCCGCCGTTCCCTTAAAAGCCCTGCCTCTGGGGTCTCCGCATACCTCCTATCGATCTGTAGTATCTCCTTAAACAGTCCGTCCGTATCTGCCCTGTCAACTTTCTCCCTATGGGCACGTATCAAGATCTGCTCCCCTCTGACCACCGCCTTCAGTGCTTCCCAGACCATCGCTGCTGAAATTTCCCCCGTGTCGCTGACCTGCAGGTAGTTCTGAATACATTTCCTCAGCCGCTCGCACACCCCTTCGTCAACCAAAAATCCCACATCTAACCTCCAGTGCGGGCGCTGGTTACTGTCTTTACTAACCTGCAGGTCTACCCAGTGCGGAGCATGGTCTGAGATTGTGATCGCCGAGTACCCCGTGTCCACCACCCCTGCCAGTAAGGCCCTGCTCAAAATGAAGAAATCGATCCGGGAGTACACTTTATGCACGTGTGAGTAGAAGGAGAACTCCTTCACCCTCGGCTTCCCAAATCTCCATGGAACCTTTTAGTTCCTTTGCCATTGCTGGCACCCTGCCCGTTTTCGAGCTTGACCGGTCCAAGCCAGGGCCAATAACTGTGTTGAAGTCCCCTCCCATGACCAACCTGTGCGAGTCCAGGTCCGGTATCTTCCCCAGCATCCTCTTTATAAACTCCACATTATCCCAATTTGGCACATACACAGCTACTAATACCACCTGCACCCCCTCCAGTTTCCCACTGACCATAATGTACCAACCTCCCATATCCGAGACTATTCTACCCGCCTCAAACACCACCCGCTTATTGATCAGGATCGCGACCCCTCTAGTCTTTGAATTCAGTCCCGAGTGAAATACCTGACTGACCCAGCCTTTCCTCAATCTAATCTAGTCAGCTACTCTAAGGTGCGTCTCCTGCAACATTACCACGTCCACCATCAGTCCTCGAAGATGCGCGAACACGCGTGCCCTCTTGACCGGCCCATTTAGCCCTCGAACATTCCAGGTGATCAGCCTAGTTGGGGGGCTCATTGCCCCCCCACTTTGCCCATCAGCCATCCCCCTTTTTTGGGCCCGCCTCCAGCCCATGCTCCGCGCCTCCACCGGTCCGCTCCCAGGCAGCCTCTGCCCCCAACCTCCTCTCTGTCCCTTGGCCCAAGTCTCTCCCTCATCAGCAGAACATTTCCCCCCCCTTGTAACAACACTCTGTAACCCAACCCCTATGATAAACCAAACATATGCACCTCCTCCCCCCCCCCCCCCCACTGCTCTTCCATGAGCTAGCCCGCCCAGCTAGCTTGGTGGCCCCCATCCCTGGCACCGGATAGTCACCCATCTATTGTTCCCTCCCCTCATACAACCATACTCCAACATCAAACGATCCCCACACAATTGCCCAACAGAAAAACATCAAAATCTAAACAAGCACACCTCCATCCCCCAACAGTGCAAATGAAAACCTTAACTCACTCAGCTCTGCCACTGGTCCAAAACCAATACAGAAGGCATTACAAACAGCTTCCACAAAACGAAAAACGAGAAACTTTTTTTAAAGAACAGAGAAACAAAAAGAAAAAAAAAACAAGAACGTTGCAGCAAAGTTCAAAATTTCTCAGTCCACCACCAAGTCCCTTCCTTTTCACGAAGTCCATCGCGTCCTCAGGCGACTCAAAATTAAAGTGCTGTTCCTCGTACGTGACCCAGAGACGGGCCGAATACAACAGTCCGAACTTCACCTTTTTCTTGAAAAGGATCGACCTAATCTGGTTGAAGCCTGCTCTTCTCCTGGCCATCTCCACACCCAGGATTTGGTAGACCCGCAGGATACTATTGTCCCACTTACAGCTCCATGTCTGCTTGGCCCACTGTAGAATGCGCTCCTTATCCAAGTAGCTGTGGAATCTCACCACCATTGCCCTCGGGGTGGGGGGGGGGGGGGGGGATCTCCCATTTGCGGCTTCCTCGTGAGTGCTCTGTGAGCCCTGTCCACCTCCAAGGGTCGGGAGAATGCCCCATCCCCCAGCAGCTTCTCAAACATGTCTGCGATGTATGCCCCAGCGTCCGCTCCTTCGGACCCCTCCGGGAGGACGATTCTCAAGTTCTGCCAGCGGGACCTGTTCTCTGGGTCCTCCACCTTCTCCAGGAGCTTCTTCTGCTGGTCTCTCAGCATCCCCACCTCCAACTCCACCGCAGTTTGATGTTCCTCCTGCTCAGCCAGCCCCTTCTCCACCTTCTGAATCGCCCGATCTTGGGCGTCCAATCTAACCTCCAGCCGCTCAATCGACTCTTTTATCGGGTCCAAGCAGTCCCGTTTCTGCTTAGCAAAGCCTTCCTGAATAACTTGCATCAGCTGCTCCGTTGACCGCTGGGTCGACAAACCAGAGGTCCGGTCCTCCACCATGCTGTCTCCTGCTGCAGCTTCAGCCCAAGCCTTCTCTGTCTTTCAGTTTCTGCCTTTACGAGCACTTCTAGTCCTTATCTCCATGCACCAATGTAGGAATTCAGTACACAATTGCCTCTGTCTTCAGTTTTACAGTTCAAGTCCGGTAGGAAATTGGGGGGAAGAGGTCCAAAGGTCCGACCCGAGCGGGAGCCACCAAATGTGCGACTTACTCCTTCATGGGGCTGGTTTAGCACGGGGCTAAATCGCTGGCTTTTAAAGCAGCCCAAGGCAGGCCAGCAGCACGGTTCAATTCCCGTACCAGCCTCCCCGAACAGGCGCCGGAATGTGACGACTAGGGGCTTTTCACAGTAACTTCATTTGAAGCCTACTTGTGACAATAAGCGATTTTAATTTCATTTCATTTCATAGCCGCCACCGGAAGTCCCGGAAAAGCTTTTTCCCCCAGAGGGTGGTGGGAATCTGGAACTCGCTGTCTGAAAGGGTGGTAGAGGCGGGAACCCTCACAACATTTAAGAAACATTTAAATGAGCATTTGAAACACCCCAGCACACAACGCTACAGTGCTTGAAAATGGGATTCGAAGGGATAGGTGCATGACGGCTGGCGCAGACACGATGGGCCGAATGGCCTCTTTCTGCGCTGTAAAATTCTGTGACTCAATGAGTTGGTTGTGGTTCTTGGGTGCTTGACCCAGACTCTGCAATTGTGCCTGGGCAGGGCAGGGAAGCTACTGAGACCCCTGCTGGAAAGTATGAGCACTTCAGGCAAACACTCAACCACAAATGCACTCAACTAAACACACCCAAACTCACCACGCTCGCACGATCTGCTTGGATGTGGCTGTGAGAGAGAGAGAGTTCATGGGCGGGGGTGTTCAGTGCTGGCAAACTGGAGAAACGGTTCAGAAAATGAATGTGCTCCCTGTTTAATTATTTAATGAGTGAGCTATCTTTCGAGCGGGTATTAGAATAAAACAGATAAAAGCTGTGTGATAAAGATGTGAGTTTAAGAGGGTGTAGAAAGGATTCACGAGAACGGTTCCCAGGATGGGAAGCTTTCCAGTTCCGCGGAATGGTTGGAGTGGTTAGGACCCTTCTCCTCGGAGAGGGGATTGGAGAGAGTTGCTCAAAATCACGAGGGGGGGGGCCTCTGGACAGAGTCGACGGGGGGAAACTGTTCCCATCGTGGAATTAAAAACGATTGGGAAACTAAGCAATGGCGGACATGAGGAGCAGCAAGTGGTTAGGGTCAGGAATGTACTGTCCGAGAGTGTGGTGGGGGCAGATTTAAAAGAGGAACTGGATCGTTACCTAAAGACAAAAAGAATTGCAAGTCTTTGGAGAGAAGGCAGGAAGTGAGTTGTTCTTAGAGAGCTAGCACAGGTATGATGGGCCAAACTATCTCCTCTGCTGTAATTATTCTATGAAGAGGAATGGTTCTGCATTGTAGAGATATTTATACAACCCGAGAGGCCATTGCTCCCTTCACTGGCGCCTGGTCCATCACTTCTGCAGTGTTCATATTCCCTCACTTCGATGAGCACCAAATCTAATGTCAGGTGACCTCCACTGTCCCCTGGTCCCGCAATGCTTCAAAGCTACAATTCTCATCCTCGTGTATGAGGCATTCTCATAGCCTCAGCTCTTTCCTTTGTCTGCAATCTCCTCCAGCTCTAAAACCCTCAATTTGCCCAGGTTCCTACAATTCTGGTCTCTTGTACTTCCCCACGTCCATTGGCAGTTGTGCCTTCGGCTACCTGGGCCCCTAAGTGCTGGAATTCGCTCCCTAAACCTTTCCGCCTCTCTGCTCCTCTCTCAGTCCTGCTGTAAGACACTCCTTAACCCATCTCACCTGCTCCAATATCCCCTTCTGTGGTGCAGTGTCAAACCTTATCCGAAAATGCTGCTGTGAGTGAAACCCCTTGGCGAGTTTTACCTAAGTTATGGTGCTATATAAATGTGTGATGGCTCAAGACGTACATTGGAGGCTTCCAGTAGTAAACAAAGGGATTCATTGATGAATGCAAGGGCAGTGAGATAACAGGCCCAGAACACTGTACAACCGGTCTTCACGCGTCACTTCCCTGGTTCACACTGCCCAGGGTCCTTCTCCCAGGACCCCCTTGGAAACTCCCCATTGGCCAGGATTCACGCACTCCCGCACGATAGGCCCTGAGCCAGTCACATGGTCCATGGAGCCTGACCCTTAAAGATGCCACGCTACCACATTCCTCCCCTGTTAAATCCCTTAACACACTACCCCAAAACTATGTACAAAGGTTACAATGGTTAACAGGGACAACCAAGAAAAGAGAGTTCATCAAAAAGTCAATTCATCTGGAGACCTCTGGGTCCTCCTGGACCTCCGTTGCCCAGCCACAGGTTTGGCCTTCTTTTGGGCGATCAAGTGGTCCACAGCCGATGCCAGCTCAGAAGGGCCCAGGTATATTCACAATACCTGTTGGACTTGTCGACTCCACTTGGGGGGGGGGGGGGGGGGGGGGGGGGGCGCCACCCCTCAATTTCTCAGGTGGTCGATGTGCTTTTTGACGGTCTTCTTGGTAACATTGACCACACAAGACACTGGCCCTGACTGGACCACAACCCGTCCTTCTAACTAAGGCGAACCGGCAGCGGAATTTCGGACCTGGACCGGGTCTCCCACCTGGTCCCACCTGTCGCCTCTGCTCCGACTGCTGACTCTCCTGGGAGGCCTGACGTGCCTCCGTTCTCATTGCCAAATTTGGAAATACACGATACAATCGGGTTCTCAACCAACGGCCCACAAGCAGCACAGCCCCCCTACCCCCCCCCCCCATACCCCCCACCCCCCCCCCCCCCCCCCACCCCACCCCCCCGCCCCCCCGCCATGATTGAATGTAGGGTTGAGCTGTACAACAACAAGAAATTAGCCAACCTTGGCCGAACGGGTTTCTCAGATTGCTTTTTCATGGCGTGCTTGGAAGTTTGAACGGCCCTCTCAGCCAGACGGTTCGACGCAGGGTGGTAGGGGGCTGTCCTCCTGTGTCAAATACCATTTGCTCTCACAAAACGCTGGAAATCATTGCCGAAGAAGGAGATGATGTTGACCGAAACAATTGACTCAGGAAGCCCTTGAATGGTAAATACTTGGCACCGAGGTAGTGGTCCCCATCTCTTGGACTCATAGCTACTTCGAGTGGGCATCCACCAGCACCAAAAAACATCTTGCCCTGGAACAGGTCCACATACTCAACGTTGACACTGGCCTCGGCCATTCCCAGGAGTGAAGCGTGACAGAAGGTGGCAAGATTGCTGCATTTGGCTAGGGTGGCACTGTTGTACTAGACCTTCAGTGGCTTTGTCTAAGTCTGGCCACCAGACATGACTGTGTGCCAGCATCTTCATTTCTGTCTGCCATGGCGGGTGCTGTGTGACGCTTGTAGGAGGGGGCCCCTGGCCTGAGGCGGGCCAAGCACCTGTGATCCCCGCAGAACACGCCATCTTCATATGTCAACTCATAACGCCAGCCAGACTTTATCATATGTTTGACCTTTGAAGGAATAGGGCCTCTTTGGGCCAAGCTGCAGATGCGCCCCATGGACACTGGCAGAGTGTCCAGGAAGTTTAGGGCTTCCTGGGTACTGGTGGTGGCGTGATGCTCTTGGGTAGGAGCAGGCGATTTAACGCATCCACATTAGCAACTTATATGTCGCAGACCGGTGCTGAAATGCATAGTTGTCGACCGTCAACAGCAGAGCCCAACGCTACACCCTCGCTAGGCTATGGGTAGTATGGGCCTACCTTCCTTTAAAGCCCAGTAATGGCTGGTGATCAGTGACTTTGTCGAACCATCGATCGTACGCATACTGGTGGAATTTCTTCACACCGAATATATCCACTGAGCCCACCTTCTCAATCTGGGCGTAGTTCTGTTCTTCAGAAAGGGTCCTTGAGGTGAAGGCGATGGGGCGTTCCGGTCCATCTACCATCTTGTGGGATAAAATGGCCCCTGTACCCCAAGGGGACGAAACACGTGTCAGCTCGATTGGCTTACCCGGATCAAAACGAACCAAGAGGTTTGACGACTGTAATCGCCGACTGCTTCACTACTCGGAAAGCTTCCTCTTGAGGCTCCCTCCATTGCGACCGCTGATTCTTGCTAAATAGCTGGTGTAATGGTGCCAATGGTGTGATTAAATTCTAAATAAACCTTCCATAGTAATTGACGATACCGAGGAAGGACCTAAGGTTGCTGACATTTTGAGTGCAGGGACATCCCCGTATCCCGTACGATCTTGGCCTTTTCTTCCAACGGGTGCAACCCTGTCGCATCAATGCAAAATCCACCCCCCCCCCCTCCCCGCCAGCTTGGCGTAGAGGTTTTCCATTTGGGGAATCGGATACGGATCGGCTCGGGCAACTTCATTCATGGTCAGCTCATAGCCCCCACAAAGCCTTGTTGACCAATCGGGTTTAAGGACAGAGACAATTGGTGCCACCCACTCTGAAAACTGAACCAGCTTATTGTTCCCAGTTCTTCCAATGTCTTTAGCCCTGCTTCAACCCTCTGATGCAATGTGTGTGGCACTGGGCTGGCTCTGAATAACTTGGGCGTTGAATCCAGATTGACATGTATCTTGGCTTTAATGCCCTTCATCCGACCCAATTCTTTGAGGAAGACGTCTTCATCCCTCCTGAAGACATCTTGGAGGATGCCGTCAGACATATTGAAGATTTCCAGCCAGCGCAGCCTAATCTTCTGTAACCAATCTCTTCCCAACAGACTAGGTCTATGTCCTTCAACGACAACCAAAGGCAGATTAGCCTCCTGCCCTCTATAGGCCACTGGGATCTTGGCTGTTCCAATGATCTACAAAATCTCCCTGGTGTATGTTGAACGTTTGGCTGTAGTACTCTTCAGGGTTAAAGACTGTGTTCCTGCACACAGAGATTGGAAGGTCTGCTGACCCACTATGGTCACCAAAGCCCCGGTGTCGACCTCCATTTTAAGGGGTCTACCAATTAGCCTTGAGACAATTTAAATCGGATTATTCAATTGGGCTGGATTCAATGGATGCATTGCCCCCTCTTCTTCAGAGCTCTTCTCCACTATGTTCGGTGGTGCTGTGGACTGCTGCTGCTGTTTGTTTTTTTGCATTGGCGGGCTTTACCTTGGCAACGTGCTTGAATGTGCCCCCTTCGGTTGCAATGGAAACACACAAAGTCCCGAACATGGCAGGTCTCTGGAGGATGACCCCCTCCCCCATTGCTTTTTCCAATACAATTGTGAACTCTGTCAGAAGCTTCTTCTGGCTATTAAAATTATGGATTCCACAAACCAGCCGGTCGCGCAACATGTCTCTAAGGGCAGTCCCAAACTCACAATGCTCATCAAGCTGGTGAAGCCTGGCTATGAAGGCCGAGGCAAACTCTTCATTGTCCCTCACTGCAGAGCTAAACTTATAACTTTGGAGAATAATCGAGGGACTCAGGGAATAATCGAGGCACTTGGGTTGTCATGTTCTTTAACTAATTTCACTATCTGGTCAAAGGAGGTCTTTGAGTCAGATACCTCCGGGGGCGCGAGGTTCCGAAACAAATTATGTGCTTGGAGCCCGCAAACTGTCAAAAGTACCACCTTCTACCTGTCCTCGCCTGTGATCTCGATCGGGGTAAAAAGGAAATGGAGCCGTTCGATGCACCAATTCCATGGGTCTCGTTTCCCAATGGTGGCCATTTCCTCGCACGGTTTGAATAATTCCAACTCTTGCTGAAACTTCTCTACATTCTCTTTTTTTTTTAAATATATTTATTCAAATTTTTAACAAACACCCCCCCCCCCCCCCCCCCCCAACAAGAAGAAAGAAACAAGAACACAACAATCAGAAATTATACATTGGATTTCCCCCATAAAACATTTTAAAACACCAATAGGGAAAACCCCCACCTTCACCCAAACGCCACCCCAAAAGAAACCCCCACCTCCCACCCCCCCCGCCCTTGGGCTGCTGCTGCTGCTGACCTCCTCCTAACGCTCCACGAGATCGTCACTTCTCTACTTTCTCAACTGTTCCTTACTGACCCCTCGCCTCACGACGACTATTGGCTGTAATGATATGTATACATGTAGATAAGTATATATGTAGATAACTAAAGGGTTAATTATTACATCTCAGTGCAACACAACCACTAGAGGGCACCACTGGGACCCCACTATAAATAAGAACACCTGGAGGATCTTGGTCTCTCTTCCAACCAGGAGTGACTAGACAGCAGAGTGTTAGATAGATAGATCACAGCATAGTTTTTTAAAAATATATTTTTTTAATTAAAGTTTTGCAAAGTTTTTCATAATAAATAGTAATAATCCTAACACAGCAAAATAGAGTGAACATTCACATAGTGCAAAAATAGAATATACAATAGCAATTGACGAGGTGTGACCCCACGTGCCTCAGTCTTCCCACACCCTCCCAGCGGAGCACTCACCCCCACTCCCCTACGGGTCGCTGCTGCTGCTGACGTTTTAATTTTCCCTGAGAAGCCATCGGTCGGTATTATGCCCCCCGCTCAACAGCAGCAGCTCTGTACACTTGGCAAAATTATTTACACACATAAGTAGGCATCTGTTCGTGGTGTTGTCGTCCCTTGCTTCTCCCAGACGGAGTTCGCTGCCGTTGTCGTCTCGTTCCGCTTCTGCGCACTTCCGCTTCTGCGGCCCTCCCGTCTTCCCCATTTTCTCTGTCCCTGTGGACGTTAAGTTTGTTAACGTTTCCCTGCCTACCCCCTCCCCCTCCCTGGCTCTCCTCTATTGTTCCGTATCTTCCCTCTACCCCCCCTCCCTGCTCCTGCCCCCTGTGGTTCGCCTTTCCTTCCTCTTAGATTTAGCTGTCCCCCCCCTCTCCCGGTCTAACTCTCCTTCTCATGCTTTGACTACTCTCCCCTGTTTCTTGGCTACCTGGCTATTGATCACAGCATAGTTTAGCACGTGTAGTTTGAATTAGTTAATACTTTAATATAAATTACTTGATTACTAGTTATAGTTCTGTGGAGTGTGCAAACTCAATATTAATCAATCGTTACTCAATAAATGAGTTTACTTTAAGTTGAAGATTGGTTTCTTCAGAATCACACCATCAGACATTCTGGATGAGTAGCAAAGAGTAACAAGGGGCGGGATTCTCCGCAATCGGCGCGATGTCCGCCGACCGGCACCAAAAACGGCGCGAATCAGTCCGGCATCGCGCCGCCCCAAAGGTGCGGAATTCTCCGCATCTTGACGGGCCGAGCCCTCACCTTGAGGGGCTAGGCCCGCGCCGGACTGATTTCCGCCCCGACAGCTGGCGGGAAAGGCCTTTGGTGCCCCGCCAGCTGGCGCGGAAATGACTTTGCCGTGCAGCGCATGCGCGGGAGCGTCAGCGGCCGCTCACGGCATCCCCGCGTATGCGCAGTGGAGGGGGTCTCTTCCGCCTCCGCCATAGAGGAGACCATGGCGAAGGCGGAAGGGAAAGAGTGCCCCCATGGCACAGGCCCGCCGGCCGATCGGTGGGCTCCGATCGCGGGCCAGGCCACCGTGGGGGCACCCCCCGGGGCCAGATCGCCACGCGCCCCCCCCAGGACCCCGGAGCCCGCCCGCGCCGCCTTGTCCCGCTGTTTGAAAAGTGGTTCAATCCACGCCGGCTGGCGTGGGTTGACAGCGGCGGGACTTCGGCCCATCGCGGACTGGAGAATCGCTGGGGGATTTTCGCCGACCGGCGCGGCGCGATTCCCGCCCCCCGCCGAATCTCCGGTGGCGGAGAATTCGGGACACAGCGGGGGCGGGATTCACGCCGGCCCCCAGCGATTCTCCGACCCGCTGGGGTGTCGGAGAATCGCGCCCCTGATATATTACCAAAAGAGCAATATAACATTGGCTGTGGTCAAAAAGTTTTACTTCATCACCAATGTGGTGGCTCGAGATAAACACTGGAGGCTCCCAATAGTAAACAAAGGGGTTTAGACCATAAGACATAGGAGCAGAATTAGGCCACTCGGCCCATCGAGTCTGCTCCGCCATTCAATCATGACTGATATGTTTCTCATCCCCGTTCTCCTGCCTTCTCCCCATACCCCCAGATCCCCTTATTAATCAGGAAGCTATCTATCTCTGCCTTAAAGACACTCAGTGACTTGGACTCCGTAGCCTTGTGTGGCAAAGAGTTCCCTAGATTATTTTATTTTTTAGAGTATCCAATTCATTTTTCCCAATTAAGAGGCAATTTAGTGCGGCCAATCCACCTACCCCGCACATCTTTGGGTCGTGGGGGCGAAACCCACGCAGACACGGGAAGAATGTGCAAACTCCACACAGACAGTGACCCAGAGCCGGGATCGAACCTGGGACCTCGGCGCCGTGAGGCCGCAGTGCTAACCCACTGCGCCACCGTGCTGCCCTAATAAGACAAGTTTATTGATGATTGCAAAAGCTCAACTGCATTCATGTAGCATCTCAGGTTCAGAACTTCTATACCACAGGACTTTACCCTTCAGCTCCCTGGGCCATACTGCCCGGTGTCCTGCTCCCATTGGCTGTGGTTTGCATACTCCCACACGATTGGCCCCCAAGCCGGCCGTGTGGTCCATGGACCCCGCCCCCTTAAAGGATGCGGGGTGGTGGTCGTTGTGACAAAGCCCGCTGAATCCAAGGAAACTTAACTAAAAACGCACACGGTTGGCAAGAGGCAGGAAACCTGGCCCTACCTGTGCTGCCCGCACCAGCTCTCAGCACAGTCCACAGTGGTTGTTGGCCACATTTGTGTCCAATTACTTAATTACTCTGGAGGCTGTCAGGAGCCGCCTGCTCTCTGCTCCTTATTTCCTGTCACATGAGCCAGGCTGCCTGCGGAGCACCAGGTGATTTCAATCAGAATAATTTTGGCCTCCCAGCTTCAATGTATTTTTGTTTTCTTCCTTTCGCTTAAGCAGCAGCGTGAGATATTTTTGATTTTAGAAATCTCTTTTTCAAATGGATTCATTGTCCTTGTGTGGAGTGGGGTAGAAGCCAGCCGCACTGCCTGAATTGCCTAACCCTCAGCTATCTATGTGTCCCCCGATCTTCTTCACCCCGACATTGACAGTCGGCCTCCAGCTAACTGGGCCCTAGGCTTTAGAACTTCCCTCCTTAAATCTCTCCTCCTTTTCAGCCACTACGGACTGCGGAGGTGGCACGGTGTTTAGCACTGCTGCCTCACGCCGCGAGGACCCGTGTTCGATCCCAATCCCGAGCACGGTAGCACAGTGGCTAGCACTGTTCCTTCACAGCGCCTGGGGCCCGGCTTCGATTCCCGGCTTGGGTCACTGTCTGTGCGGAGTCTGCACGTTCTCCCCGTGTCTGCGTGGGTTTCTCCGGACGCTCCGGGTTCCTCCCACAAGTCCCGAAGACGTGCTCGTTGGGTGAATTGGACATTCTGAATTCTCCCTCCGTGCACCCGAACAGGCGCCGGAGTGTGGCGACTCGGGGGATTTCACAGTAACTTCACTGTTAATGTAAGCCGACATGTGACACTAATGAAGATTATTATTATTGAATGGGAGAGCACGAGAATGGCCTCCTCCTACTTGTGACAATAATAAACATTATCATAAAACCTACTCCTCTGGCCAAGCTTTTGGTCTCTTGCATATCCGTCTGTGGTTCAGTGTAAAGTTCTTGCCGGACCAACACTCTGCGAAGCACCATGGGACATTTCACTATGTCAAAAGGTGCTATATGAATGCAAGTTGTTGTTCGAAGTTTGGAGGCGTAACAGGACTGCAGAGGACAACCCCTCACGCCCCACCCTCAACACTGGAGGACCCAGAGTACTTCCTTTCAATGTTCCATGGAACCATCTCAGACACAATGCCTTAGTATTATGGTTTGCGAATCACAGGTAACAGCCATGTACCACTCCCCTGTTTAGTCAAGATCACCTGACTGTAAGTTTCAATCCAGTCCCCATTTGCTAAGAACCACAGAATGCTTACCCAGCACAGAAGAAGACCTTTGTAGGAGCAATCCACCTCGTGCCACTCTGCCGCCCTATCTCCACAGCCCTACAATTCATTTTCTCTTTAGACAATATGGCTAGGTGGATTGGCCACGCTAAAGTGCCCCTTATTGGAAAGAAAATAAATTGGATACTCTAATATTTATTTATCCAATGAAGGGGCAATTTAGCGTGGGGCCAATCCACCTACCCTGCACATCTTTGGGTTGTGGGGGCGAGACCCACGCAGACACGGGGAGAATGTTGCAAACCCCACACGGACAGTGGCTCGGGGCCGGGATCGGACGCGGGTCCTCGGCGCCGCGAGGCAGCCGTGCTAGCCACTGCGCCACCGTGCTGCCCCACAGTCCAAAGATGTGCGGTTTAGGTGGATTGGCCATGCTAACCCTCCCTTAGCGTCCAAAAGTCGGCATAGGGTATCTTGTTCCTCATCTCCCAGTCGATGGACGTCTCCCTTTCAGTGTGCAGCTGGGGAGGTGGGTGAGAACAGGGATGGGTTGTGGGTATCGAGGGAGTGCTGCACCGTCAGGTGAGCTGTTAAACCGGAGGGGTGTAAGAGATCCCAAGGCCCTATTTCAAGATACAGCAAGGGGGGTTATCCCTGGCGTCCTGGTCAACGCTTATCCCTCATCCAACATCGCGAAACATGGATCTTGCTGTGCCCCCATTACAACAGCGACTGCACTTCAAGAAGAATTTCAATTGGCTCTAAAGAGCTTAGAGACGCCAGCTGGCCGGCAGCACGGTGGCGCAGTGGTTAGCACTGCAGCCTTCACGGCGCCGAGGTTCCAGGTTCGATCCCGGCTCTGGGTCACTGTCCGTGTGGAGTTTGCACCTTCTCCCGTGTCTGCGTGGGTTTCACCCCCACAACCCAAAGATGTGCAGGGTAGGTGGATTGGCCACGCTAAATTGCCCCTTAATTGGGAAAAATGAATTGGGGTACTCTAAATTTATTTTAAAAACACAGCAGCTGATTGCATCCTTCTTTCTTTCCTTCCTTCTCTCTCTGTCGTCCTTTATTTTATCAGTTCCGCCTGATTAAGCTCACACATGAAGAATGACCACTGGGTGAGATGACCAAGAGCATTGAATCCCCCCCCCCACCCAAGCAAGTCTCAGGGCCTCTATAAATAAAGGGTAAAATTGAGCAGTACAGGGACTGTCCCTTTAGAGCGATTCATCAACCCTTATTTTTGAACAGAGGATTGTTTGGCATGTGACTCTTTTTTTGCGCAACACGATGGGATTTTTTTTTTCCAAAACACGATCTAAGAGCTCGACCACAAACATTCCTGGAGCTCCTCGATGCTGCCATTGTGAGAATGGCAGTCTTCCAGAAACTTTAGTAACACCAGGGCCGCCATTGCCACTCTCACTCAGTGAATGGCAGGGAACAGCTGGAGGAGGGCGCGGGGAAACCGAAATCATCAGCTCTCTCTCTCTTTGTCTCTTTCTCTCTCTCTCTCGCTCCTCCTCTCCAGCGGGCACTTGCCCCACAGACAAGCGTGGGCCCCCGCCCCCATCCCCCACCTCCCCCAAGCCTCGTGGACCATGTCCTTCCATCATGCGTGAACGGAAAGCCATGACTGCTGCCAGGCCAAGCTCAGCTCCCCACCAAGCCCGTGGCCGCACACTCGTTCTCAGATGGTCACGCACACTCCCAGGGGAGCGTCGCATTCACGGCCACACTTCTCTTTGCGTCTTTGGATATTTTGAATGCAGAAACTGGGAAGACTCTTGATTAAGCAAAGGGGGGGGGGGGGGGTGAAAGAACGTGGGGTTGGGGGTTACAATCAGATTCACCCACGATCTTACCGAATGGCAGGCAGCCTCGAGAGGCTGATTGGCCTCCTGTCTCTGTATTTGTATTTCCATGCCAAACACATTCTTAGTTCAAGACACAAACACATGAATAAACTCGGGTATATTCCCTGGAATTTAGAAGGTTAATAGAGTCATCGAGGTTTACAGCATGGAAACAGGGCCCTTCGGCCCAACCTGTCCACGCCGCCCGGTTTTTTAACCACTAAGCTAGTCCCAATTACCCACATTCGGCCCATATCCCTCCATACCCAGCTTTCCATATAACCGTTAAGGAGAGATTTAATCTAATATTTCAAGGTTTTCCTCCCACAGTCCAAATATCTGCAGGTTAGGTGGGATACGGGGATAGGCGTGGGCCTAGGTAGGCGGCTCTTTCAGAGGGCCGGCGCAGACAATGGGCCGAATGGCCTCCTTCTGCACTGTAGGGATTCTATGGTTCTGGATATCGGGGATCAGGCAGGATAGATATTAGAGGCTGCTGGGGGGAGAAATCTGGCACCAAAGGTGCAGAATCTAAAAATTAGGGCCTGACCTTCAGGAGCTAAATGGGGGGGGGGTGGTGGGGGGTTGGGGGGGGGGGGTGGGGGGTGTGGGGGTGGGTGATGGGGGGGTGGGGGGGTGGTGGGGGGGGTGGGGGGGGGTGGGGGTGGTGATGGGGGGGTGGGGGGGGGTGGTGATGGGGGGTGGGGGGGGGGGGGCACCCAGCTCGTCAATTTTCCCACCAACGCTGGCCTTCTCAGATTGCAGGTCGTGCAAAGCGATGGCTTGGCAGGAAACGCCTGCGGAAACCTGTACCTACCACAAGGAGGCAGCAGACTTTGCACGCACAAAGCATCAAGAGTGGCTCGGTGTCCGGCACAGTCTAGATGGGCCGAGTGCCCATTCTACCCTCCTGCATTCTGCTGTCTGTAAGCCTGAGGTCATCCTGCCTGAACAGGCCCAAAGGCCCATCCTCCGCGGGCCTACATCAGCTCCCAGCAAATCTCTTCCTTGTTTTGAAACCCCCTCCACGGCCTCGCCCCTTCTTCGCTCTGGAGTCGTGTCCCCCCCAGCCCCACAACCCTCCGCCATCTCTGCATCCTTCAGGTTTGGTGTCCCCCCCCAAATTCCGATTTTAATCGTTCCATCATCGGCGGCCTTGGGCCCCAAGCTCTGGAATTCCCTCCCCTCAACCTCTCCGACTCTCTGCCTCGCTTTCCTGCTTTAAGACGCTGCTTAAGCTTTGGGTTATCTGAACTAAAGCCTCCTTATCTGGCTCGTTGGTGGACTTTGAGAAGCGCCTTGGGGACATTTCATCGCATTAAAGGCACAATATAAATTTAAGACAGGATTGGCGTAAGATTTTACGCTTTCCTCGTGGTGTAATCCTACCTATGAACGAGAGGTGGCGCTAAAGACTGCCAGAAGGAGTTGGTAGACAGATTGCGTCTCATCCATCCTCCATCCCATATCCGGCACCAAACTGGAAAAATAATTTAATATTGGCCTGGGTTTTGGGATCAGCATTGAAGGAATGCGACGCTGACTCTGAAGAAAGCTACCCACAAAGACGGAACAGTATCTGTGGCGTGGATTTCCCTCTTTCCCAATGGCAGTTGTCCCGACCCCCTGGGCCTGTGCGCCGTCAATTCCAGCTCTACTTGACCCGGCATCGCAACACAGGCGAAATTAGACCTTGGCTGAGGCCCAATAAACCGCTGTCACCGGGTTTGTAGATTTAATACAAACAATCTTTCATTATTTAACAGTAACATGACTTAAACTGACAGAAATATAACTGACTACCTAACGCCCCTTCCCCGACACCCCCTCCCCTTCCCAACTCGCTGCACTCTATACACACACACACAGAGGGAATGGTGCAGATGGCTGAAAGTCAACGGGTAAAAGATCTCCGATGCACTCTGGCGGGGCGGCACGGGTGGTTAGCACTGCTGCCTCACCGCGGCAGGAACCCGGGTTCGATTCCGGCCTCGGGTGACAGTCCGTGTGGAGTTTGCACGTTCTCCCCGTGCCTGCGTGGGTTTCCTCCGGGTGTTCCGGTTTCCTCCCGCCGTCCTAAAGATGTGTGGGTGCGGCTAAATTGCCCCTCTAGTGTCCAAAGGTTGAGTGGGGTTACGGGGATGGGACGGGGGGCTGGGCCTAGCTGGGGTTCTCTTTCGGAGGGCCGGTGCAGACTCGATGGGCTGAATGGCCTCCTTCTGCTCTGTAGGGATTCTATGGTTGTAAGATAGTTTTCAGTTGAATTCCGATTCGGTGTGTGGGGGTGGGGGTGGGGGTGGGGTGGGGGTGGGAGGGGGTTAGTAGCAGGCCAGTGGCATCACTCAGGCTTGACGACCGGGGTGGGTGCGATGAGGAGGTTGAATCCCAATCAGTTTTGATAGAAAGCACTCTCATTTCCGAGTCCGGAAGTTGGATCCGGCAGCGGCCGGGAGCCATTTCCAGCAAGTCTTGAGGAAAGGAGGGCAGCGCGGTGGCGCAGTGGTTAGCATTGCTGCCTACGGCACTGAGGACCCGGGTTCGAGTCCCGGCCCTGGGTCACTGTCCGTGTGGAGTTTGCACGGGACGAAGCCGGAGCACCCGGAGGAAACCCACGCAGACGCGGGGAGAGCGTGCGGACTCCACACAGACAGTGACCCGGCGCAGCATCGAACCTGGGACCCTGGCGCTGTGAAGCCACAGTGCTAGCCACATGTGCTGCCCGAAGGATGGGTGGGGTTATGGGGGGGATAGGCATAGGTAGGATGCTCTTTCGGGCTTGGGTGGGGGGGGGTTTGGTGCAGACCCAATGGGCCGAATGACCTCCTGCACTGGAGGGATTCTGTGGACTGCGGAGACTCTGGTGGCTGATTGGTTTACAGAGGTAGGAGTGGGACGCAATCATGGACGGATCTGAAAACAAGGATGAGAATTTTTTTAATGGAAGAACAACTGACCTGGGAGCCCATGTAGATCGATGAGTGCAGGGTGGATCGACAGAATCTGGTGCAAATAAGGACACTGGACACGGATAGCAGAGGATTTGGTGATCTCAAGCTTATGTAGGACAGGTGGGAGGACAGGCAACAGTGTGTTGGAATCGTCAAATCTGGAGATAATGGACGAGGGCTTCGAACCGCGGATGCGCTGAGACAGTGACTGAGTTGGGTGCTGTTATGCAGGTGAACATTGGTACTCTTTATTGATGACGTGGATACACAGCCAGATATGTGAAAAGAACATGTTATCATGACTGTTTGGTGAGGGCAGTAATGGGCTCTACTGTGATTATTCCAGGATTGTGTAGTCCAGTGTTTCTCAAACTTTTTTGCCCAGGACCCATTTTCACCAACCGGCCATCCTTCGCGACCCACGCCGGCCGACCCTTCGCGACCCACCATTTTCTCTTACCTTGAATGTGAGAGGTGAGCCTGGGCTTATATTCTATTGCCTAGAGTAGCGAAGAATGAGAAATGGATTTTAGTAAAGCATTTGATAAGGTTCCCCACGGTAGGCTACTGCAGAAAATACGGAAGCATGGGATTCAGGGAGATTTAGCAGTTTGGATCAGAAATTGGCTAGCTGGAAGAAGACAAAGGGTGGTGGTTGATGGGAAATGTTCAGACTGGAGTCCAGTTACTAGTGGTGTACCACTAGGATCTGTTTTGGGGCCACTGCTATTTGGCACTTTTATAAATGACCTGGAGGAGGGCGTAGAAGGGTGGGTGAGTAAATCTGCAGATGACACTAAAGTCGGTAGAATTGTGGACAGTGCGGACGGATGTTAAAAGTTACTGAGGGACATAGATAAGCTGCAGCGCTGGGCTGAGAGGTGGCAAATGGAGTTTAATGCAGGAAAGTGTGAGGTGATTCATTTTGGAAGGAATAACAGGAAGACAAAGTACTGGGCTAATGGTAAGATTCTTGGTAGTGTGGATGAGCAGAGAGATCTCGGTGTCCATGTACATAGATCCCTGAAAGTTGCCACCCAGGTTGAGAGGGTTGTTAAGAAGGCGTACGGTGTGTTAGCTTTTATTGGTAGAGGGATTGCGTTTCGGAGCCATGACGTCATGTTGCAGCTGTACAAAACTCTGGTGTGGCCGCATTTGGAGTATTGCGTGCAATTCTGGTCGCCGCATTATAGGAAGGATGTGGAAGCATTGGAAAGGGTGCAGAGAAGATTTACCAGAATGTTGCCTGGTATGGAGGGAAGATCTTATGAGGAACGGCTGAGGGACTTGAGGCTGTTTTCATTCGAGAGAAGAAGGTTAAGAGGTGACTTAATTGAGGCATACAAGATGATCAGAGGATTGGATAGGGTGGACAGTGAGAGCCTTCTTCCTCGGATGGTGATGTCTAGCACGAGGGGACATAGCTTTAAATTGAGGGGAGATAGAAATAAGACAGATGTCAGAGGTAGGTTCTTTACTCAGAGAGTAGTAAGGGCGTGGAATGCCCTGCCTGCAACAGTAGTGGACTCGCCAACACTAAGTGCATTCAAATGGTCATTGGATAGACATATGGACGATAAGGGAATAGTGTAGATGGGCTTTAGAGTGGTTTCACAGGTCGGCGCAACATCGAGGGCCGAAGGGCCTGTACTGCGCTGTAATGTTCTATGTTCTATGTTATTCTCCCCGTGTCCGCGTGGGTCTCGCCCCCATAACCTAAAGACGTGCAGGCTAGGTGGATTGGCCACGCTAAATTGCCCCTTAATTGGAAAAAATAATTGGGTACTCTAAATTTTTTTTTAATGTCTGTGGAATCCCATGCCTCCGTATCTCGTCATCGCCCCCTCCCTGCTCCTGTGTCTTCAGCAACCATCCCCCACCCCACCCTCTACTCCTAAGGTCTCCCACAGTGAAGTGTCCCTCATTGTTCCCCCCAGAGTTGGTCACCTCGGCCGCTTCCACCAAGGACAAATGAGCCACGTTAGAAGCTCCGAAACGGCCTTGTCAGGCACACCCAGTTCCAGGGCAATTCGGGATGGCCAATAAATGCTGGCCCAGTCCAGCGCCGCCCACATCCTGTGTAAGGTTCTCTCTCTCTCTCTCTCTCTCCCTGTACCTTTGTGCAAAGCGTTTGTTCATTGAATAGCCACCACAGCTGATTAAACTTCAAACCAACAATCACTCCAATCCATCTCCAAAGAAAAAAGAAATTAGAAAATAAAGAATAAAAACCCAGGACTTCCTCCAGGAACAGAATTCAAGAGAGGGGGGAGGGGGCAAGAAACAAACCGAACAGTGCTCAGCAGAGTAAAAACCTGCAGCACTATTTATGGACATGCAGGGGAGGAGGGAGACGCTGAGGCATAAAATCAGAGAGTTAGCAAAACCACGAGATGGCTTCTGGGAACGCCACCTCCACCCCGTGTGTCTGGTTCCCTGTCACATCTTTGAATCTGTTGCAAAGCAGGACGATATTGCATCATCAACAAGGTTTATTTTTATTTTTAAATTTAGAGCACCCAATTCTTTTTTCTTCCAATTAAGGGGCAATTTAGCGCGGCCAATCCACCCACCCCGCACATCTTTGGGTTGTGGGGGGGCGAAACCCATGCAGACACGGGGAGAATGTGCAAACTCCACGCGGACAGTGACCCAGGGCCGGGATCGTAACCCAGGGCCGGGATCGAATCCGGGTCCTCAGCGCCGTGAGGCAGCAGTGCTAACCACTGCGCCGCCCTGTCGAGGTAGCTCAGGGATGTGGGTCTTTGAGGAGTCTTGCTCGGCTGTGTCAGAGGGGCAGTTTGTTCGCTAATGCCCCCTTTAAGGGAGGGGAATTCTGCCGCCCTTACCCTGGTCTGGCCTACACGTGATTTCAGACCCCCAGCAATGGAGTTGCCTCTTAACTGCCCCTCAGAAATGGCCCTCAGTGAGACCCTCAGTTCAAGGGGCAATTAGAGTTGGGCAACGAAGGCTGGCCTGGCCTTGAAGGAATAAAGACAGTATTGGGCTGGAGGGTTAGCGAGAGGATCACTGAGAGTAGAATCTGCGGAAAGGAGAGTTCGGAGGTGAGATGTTAGGACAGGAGTTAATTACGATGTGAGGGAGGGACGTGACAGTGAAGGTAATGCCAGTCATTGTTAAGAAGCTGAGAGAGACAGATTTTTAGTCAGTGTGTTGAGGCCTAATCTACAGGCCGCCCCCACCCCCAACCATGCCCCGAAGGGTTGACGCTGGCTGAGGTTCAATGAGTGTCAGTTAGCCTCAGTTCCATCACCCAATTGATTGCGTCCTCCATGGGGCAGACTGTACAGGTTGTTAGCAAGAGACTTAATCAAAATGGGATCAGAACCAGACATTCTCTAACCTTTTACCCACACACACACCCACACCCCCACACACACCTACACCAGCACACCCACCCACCCACACACACACCCACATACACACCCACCCACACACACACACACCCACACCCGCACACCCACCCACACACACACACACACTTACACGCACACCCACACACACCCACACACACCCACACACACACCCACACACACACACACACACACACACACTCACACACACCCACACACACACCCACACCCACACACCCACCCACCCACACACACACTTACACACACACCCACATACTCACACACACACCCACACACCCACCCACACCCACACACCCACCCACCCACACACACACTTACACACACACCCACACACACCCACACACACACCCACACACACACCCACACCCACACACCCACCCACACACACACTTACACGCACACCCACACACACACTTACACACACACCCACCCACCCACACACACACTTACACGCACACCCACACACACCCACACACACACCCACCCACACACACACTTACACGCACACCCCACACACACACCCACACACACACCCACACACCCACACACACACACACCCACACACCCACACACACACACACACACCCACACCCACACACCCACCCACCAACACCCACACCCACACACACACCCACACACACCCACACACACACCCACACACCCACACACACACTTACATGCACACCCACATACTCACACACACACCCACACACCCACCCACACACACACCCGCACACACACATTATCACACAAACCGAGAGAGGAATGAGTTTAGTTGCACCATTGTCCTGGGGAGGGGAACATTCTTTAACGGTGGCACCAATCAAATGGTCGGTCTTCAGGTGTGAGAGGCTGCTCGACTGCAGGAGGCATCGCAAGGAGAGCCCGCCAACCACAACGTTATTCTCCATTGATATTTTCCTGTTCAGCTCCCTCGTCTCCTCCTCCGTCAACCCCTCCCTATCCATCCCGCCCCATAACCACCTCCAACCTTCTGATTGCCTCAATACCATCCGTATCCCCCCCCCCCGCCCCTCCGAACATGACCTCGGTTGGTAAGTGTCCGATTCCTCAGCCCACGCTCCCGGGGACTGGGTGGGCCGCAACTGGTGTCCCCTCACTCCCCCCCCCACCCCCCCCCCCGGCTCGCTCGCTAATGAACGAGGGGCACCGAGCCCGCCAGTTTGATGTGGGCTTCATTAGGGCGCCTGTGCCGTGTCGTAGCCCTGCGCTACACGGAGATTGCGTGTGCCCCCCCACCAACGACCCTGAATTCAACATGACAGCTGCTCACACACAACTGCCTGGCAACCGGATTGTCGTCAATGACAAGGAGACTCTAGCTAGGCAACCGAACTGGTCCCTGTGGACGCAGCCATGGCAACCAGGATAAAATCAATGACGGCTGTGATGAGATGTCACGGTTTTGCAGTTGACCTTTTCCAACCTCTGCCCTGTCCCAATCTCCTTTCAATCTTTATTTCTACCTTCCTCTGCCTCTCGCCACCCTCACCCCCCCCCCCCCAGATAAATTAGTGTCGGGCATGCCTCGTGCCTTGTTGCGCGAGCTCGAAAAATGAACACATGGGGTTAAAACCATCGTGAAGGACGTCACGCTCATGCCTGTTTGGTGTCGGCCAGGGCTTTAGCGGGTCCCTCTGATCCAGCGGGCTGGGAGAGGGGGGGCGGCGGGGGGGGAACAGTGGCGTTCAAGGCCCAAATCAGTGACTTGAGCCTAAAATCTAGGTCTGTGCTTCAGGGGTGCAGGGGGGAGTGCTGCGCAGTCGGAGGTACTGTCTTTCAGATGGGGCCTGTATTTGCATCGCGCTTTTTGAAACTCCGTGGCGTAACGAACGGCCAGTACTTTGGAAGTGTTCTCACCGCTGTCGCGTAGGAGAGGTGACGGCCAATTGGCGCACAGCAGCATCCTGTGAGACAGCAATGTGGACAATGGTCGTCGAGGGATTAATATTGGATCGGATGAGCAACACGGTGGCGCAGTGGTTAGCACTGCTGCCTCACGGCGCCGAGAACCCAGGTTCGATCCCGGGCCCGGGTCACTGTCGTGTGGAGTTTACACATTCTCCCCGTGTCTGCGTGGGTTTCGCCCCACAACCCAAAGATGTGCGGGGTAGGTGGATTGGCCACACTAAATTGCCCCTTAATTGGAAAAAATTAATTGGGTATTCTAAATTTATAAAAAACAAATTGGATCGGATACTGGAGAACGCCTACCCTGCTCTTCGAGCAGTTTCGGGATCTCCGATATGCACCCGAGCAGGTCGCTGAGGCACCTCCGGCTGTGCAGAATCCCCTCAGCCCCGCTCCGCCAGTGCCGGCGTCAATATCCGTTCTCCATCTCTGGAGCAGGACTCGATCCCAGAACCTTGCACCTCAAAGACAAGGTACCGACAACTGATCGAAGGCTGCCACCCCGGGGGTCTCGTCACCTTGCTCTGCGGGGGGGGGGGGGTTACAAAAGACCATGCGGCACTATTTCGAAAAGCGGAAAGGAGGTGTCCTGCCCAATGATTATCCACCGACTCGACATCGCTAAAACTGATTCTATGGTCATCATCGCAGTGCTGTTTGTGGGAGCTTGCACGCCGAGTTTCCGGCACTATCGACATCCCGGGAGTTACGTCGACCATAACCTGAAGTGGACCAGCAGTGTAAATACCATGGCTACCAGAGCAGGTCAGAGGCTGGGAATCCTGCGGAGAGTAACTCACCTCCTGACTCCCCCAAAGCCTGTCCACCATCTACAAGGCACAAGTCAGGAGTGTGATGGAATACTCTCCACTTGCCTGGATGAATGCAGCTCCCAACAACACTCAAGAAGCTCGGACACCATCCAGGGCAAAGCAGTGACCTGTTGGTCGACACCCCTGCAGCAAAACATTTACTTCCGCCTCCATTAACGCACATGTGTACCATCTGCAGGAACTCGCCAAGGCTCCTTCGAACCGCACCTTCCAAACCCATGACCTCTACCATCTAGAAGGACAAGGGGCAGCAGATACCTGGGGAACCCCACCCACCTGGAGGTTCCCCTCCAAGTCGCTCACCACCCCGACTTGGAAATCTATTCCCATTCCTTCACTGGGTCAGAATCCTGGAACTCCCTCCCTAACAGCACTGTGGGTGTACCTACACCAGAGGGACTGCAGCAGCTCAAGAAGGCAGCTCGCCCCACCACCTTCTCAAGGGGCAATTAGAGATGGGGAATGAAGGTTGGCCTGGCCACCACTCATGAATTAATTTTTAAAACAGGTCGACTGTTCAACAATCAGTTAATTGTTCTGAAATTGTTGTGAGCGGTGCTATAGAAATGCAAGTGAATTCCATCTATCAAGCGGGCTTGGTGCCAATCTGTATTGAACCAGCTGTTGGTACAGAGACTGGCAGGAATGATTATGTGTAGCTCTGGAACCAGCAGATTAGTCCCGTGCTATATTTGAACTTGGTCTATTTGTCTCCAGCGATACTTTCATTTCCTTCTCTCGAGGGCAAGATGCCAGGGCCAGCATCAATTTTTTTTGGTGGTGGGGGGGGGGCATTACAGTCGGCACTCGCTGTGTGTATAAAATCCCACTCCATACCACCCTCACCAACCCCCCCCCCCCCCCCCCCCCCCCCCCAAGACCCACAACTCAAAGTAGAAAGTGTGAGGCAGGTCTTCCGCAACCCATCCCTGAATATGATGTGGAGATGCCGGCGTTGGACTGGGGTGAGCACAGTACGAAGTCTTACAACACCAGGTTAAAGTCCAACAGGTTTGTTTCAATGTCACTAGCTTTCGGAGCGCTGCTCCTTCCTCAGGTGAATGAAGAGGTATGTTCCAGAAACATATATATATAGACAGATTCAAAGATGCCAAACAATGCTTGGAATGCGACCATTAGCAGGTGATTAAATCTTTACAGATCCAGAGATGGGGTAACCCCAGGTTAAAGAGGTGTGAATTGTCTCAAGCCAGGACAGTTGGTAGGATTTCGCAGGCCAGGTGGTGGGGGATGAATGTAATGTGACATGAATCCCAGGTCCCGGTTGAGGCCGCACTCATGTGTGCGGAACTTGGCTATAAGTTTCTGCTCGGCGATTCTGCGTTGTCGCGGGTCCTGAAGGCCGCCTTGGAGAACGCTTACCCGGAGATCAGAGGCTGAATGCCCTTGACTGCTGAAGTGTTCCCCGACTGGAAGGGAACATTCCTGCCTGGTGATTGTTGCGCGATGTCCGTTCATTCGTTGTCGCAGCGTCTGCATGGTCTCGCCAATGTACCACGCTTCGGGACATCCTTTCCTGCAGCGTGTGAGGTAGACAACGTTGGCCGAGTCGCACGAGTATGTACCGCGTACCTGGTGGGTGGTGTTCTCATGTGTAATAGTGGTATCCATGTCGATGATCTGGCACGTCTTGCAGAGATTGCCATGACAGGGTTGTGTGGTGTCGTGGTCACTGTTCTGAAGACTGGGTAGTTTGCTGCAAACAATGGCTCGTTTGAGGTTGCGCGGTTGTTTGAAGGCAAGTAGTGGGGGTGTGGGGATGACCTTGGCAAGATGTTCATCGTCATCAATGACGTGTTGAAGGCTGTGAAGAAGATGACGTAGTTTTCTCCGCTCCGGGGAAGTACTGGACGACGAAGGGTATTCTGTCGGTTGTGTCCCATGTTTGTCTTCTGAGGAGGTCGGTCCGATTTTTTCGCTGTGGCGTGTTGGAACTGTCGATCGATGAGTCGAGTGCCATATCCCGTTCATACGAGGGCATCTTTCAACGTCTGTAGATGTCTGTTACGCTCCTCCTCATCTGAGCAGATCCTGTGTATACGGAGCGCTTGTCCATAGGGGATGGCTTCTTTAATGTGTTTAGGGTGGAAGCTGGAGAAGTGGAGCATCATGAGGTTATCCGTGGGTTTGCGGTAAAGCGAAGTGCTGAGGTGACCGTCCTTGATGGAGACGAGTGTGTCCAAGAATGCAACTGATTTCGGAGAGTAGTCCATGGTGAGTCTGGTGGTTGGATGGAATTTATTAATGTCATCGTGTAGTCGTTTCAGTGATTCTTCGCCGTGGGTCCAAAGGAAAAAAATGTCATTGATGTATCTGGTGTATAACATCGGTTGAAGGTCCTGTGCAGTGAGTAGGTCCTGTTCAAACTTGTGCATGAAGATGTTGGCGTATTGGGGTGCGAATTTGGTCCCCATGGCTGTTCCGTGCGTCTGGATGAAGAACTTGTTGTCGAAGATGAAGACGTTGTGATCCAGAATGAAGCGGATGAGTTGCAGAATTGCGTCTGGAGATTGGCAGTTGTCGGTGTTGAGTACTGAGGCTGTGGCAGCAATGCCGTCGTCATGGGGGGTGCTGGTGTAGAGTGCCGAGACGTCCATTGTGACGAGGAATGTTCCTGGTTCAACTGGTCCATGGGTGCTGAGTTTCTGTAGGAAGTCCGTCGTGTCGCGACAGAAGCTGGGTGTACCTTGTACGATGGGTTTCAAGATGCCCTCGATGTAGCCAGAGAGGTTCTCACACAGGGTCCCATTGCCTGAAACGATTGGGCGGCCTGGTGTGTTGGCCTTATGTATTTTTGGGATCAACCGGGACCTGGGATTCATGTCACATTACATTCATCCCCCACCACCTGGCCTGCGAAATCCTACCAACTGTCCTGGCTTGAGACAATTCACACCTCTTTAACCTGGGGTTACCCCATCTCTGGATCTGTAAAGATTTAATCACCTGCTAATGCTCGCATTCCAAGCATTGTTTGGCATCTTTGAATTTGTCTATATATGTGTCTCTGGAACAGACCTCTTCATTCACCTGAGGAAGGAGCAGCGCTCCGAAAGCTAGTGACATTGAAACAAACCTGTTGGACTTTAACCTGGTGTTGTAAGACTTCGTACTGTGCTCATCCCTGAATATGACAGTGGTAACCCGTCTCCTATCTCAGTTAAAATTCCGCGACAAAGGTTGGTGGGGGGGGGGGGGGGGGGCTCATACACGTGGGCCCTTGTTACGAGAATCAACTTGAACAGCAGAAGTGTGGGTCATGTCACAGCGGGTAGTCCAATGTTTGACGCTCAGGGATTAACGTGGGAAAGAACAGTTCACAGAGTAACAGGGCCGCGAAGGAGGCCATTCAGTCCATTATTTCTGTGTTGGCTCTTTGAAAGAGCTATCCGATCAGTCCCCCCCCCCCCTCCCACACCCTCAGCCATTCTTTTCTTCGTTCAAATATTTATCCAATTCTCTTGAATCTGCTTCTACCCCACTTTCGGGCAGTGAATTCCTGGCCAGGCTCGATGGGCCGAACGGCCTCCAGCTGTGCTGTATCATTCTACGTTAAGAGGCCAATGCGTAAATGCATGACGCGCATTATTTCCCCTCTGGTTCTTTTTCAAATTACACCAAAAGAATGTGGGGTGGCAGCAGCTATCTCAGTTGACACAACCCATATTCGTCGGTTTACTGTCTTGTGTCCGAGTGTTGATTCCGTCAGCGTCCGTCCAGCGATACATTAGCGCATTTATACTGCTAGCTGAAAATCACATCCTGTCAGAGCTGTTTGGAGGTACTTGCCGTGGGAAGTTTCCTACATTGGAGCAGTGACAATACTTCCCTTATGGGATGTGGGTGCCTCTGGCTGGACCAGCATTTATTGCCCATCCCTAAATGCCCTTGAGAAGGTGAAGGTGAGCCGCCTTCTTGAGCCGCTGCAGTCCCTGTGGTGTAGGTACACCCACAGTGCTGTTAGGGCGGGAGTTCCAGGATTTTCACCCAGTGACAGTGACGGAACGGCCGATATATTTCCAAGTTGGGATGGTGTGCGGCTGGAGGGGGTACTTTTTTTTAAATTTCGAGTACCCAATTCTTTTTTTTTCCAATTAAGGGGCAATTTAGCCTGGCCAATTCACTTACCCTGCACCTATTTTTAGGTTGTGGGGGGGTGAGACCCACGCAGACACGGGAGAGAATGTGCGAACTCCACACGGAGAGCGACCCGGGGCCAGGATCGAACCCGTGTCTTCGGCACCGTGAGGCAGCAGTGCTAACCACAGCGCCGCCAAGCTTGGAGGGGAACCGGCAGGTGGTGGTGTTCGCCTTGCGTCTGCTGCCCTTGTCCCTCTAGATGGAGGATGTTAGGGTACCAGACCAAACCCCAACACTTGTTAGGATACTGGACAAGAACAACAAACTTTATTTTTGTTTGTAAACCTGTGAGGAAAGGAAACTTCACCCCAGGAATTATGACTCTGGGCAGTAGGTATCTATTATGTTAACACAAACTTTAATTTAAACACCAGTTAAACAACCCAATACAGTTCAAATGCCACTTACAAATAAAGTGTACTTAGCTGTGTAGAGACGTTTGGAGAGAGAGAGACCCTTTCAGGAGCAGAACCAGTACACTTCTGTCTTGCCAGACTCAAATCCTATTTCAAACTGCAAAACTACAGACAGACCTGGCTCCTCCCATTAATCACATCACCTGTATCCCACTAAGTTCCATGACCTGCTAAGGCTAAACACCGCTCCCCCAGAAATTATCAACGCTCCAGGGAATCTCCGGCAATCATAACACAATTCCATTAGCCCTTTATCGGACCTCCGCGTTCTCCCACCTGCTGCTCCGCTCCTTCTTGGCCCACCTTAACACACACTCTCGATCAACAAACCGGTGGAACCGCATCAGTACAGCCCGTGGTGGCTCGCTGGGCCTGGGCCTCCTCGCCAGCACTCGGTGGGCCCCCTCCAGCTCCAAGGGCCCCTGAAAGGCCCCCGCTCCCACCAGCAAATTCAGCATGGTGACCACGTAGGCCCCCACGTCCGATCCCTCCAGCCCCTCCGGGAGACCCAGGATCCGCAGGTTCTTCCGCCTCGACCGATTCTCCATCTCCTCGAACCTCGCCTGCCATTTCTTGTGGAGCGCCTCGTGCACCTCCACCTTCACCGCCAGGCCCAGGATCTCGTCCTCGTTCTCTGAGACTTTCTGCCGGACATCCCGGATCGCCGCCACTTGGGCCGTCTGGGTCTCCAGCAGCTTATCGATTGAAGCCTTCATTGGATCCAACAGCTCTGCTTTCAGTTTGTTAAAACAGCGCTGGAGAAGCTCCTGCTGCTCTTGTGCCCACTGCCTCCACGCTGCCTGGTCTCCGCCCGCCGCCATCTTGGTCCTCCTCCCTCCACCTTTCTTAGCTTCAATGCCACTTTTTTAATCGCCGCACTCCTGTTCCAATCCGTACACTATCGGGGGAATGTTGCTGTCCCCTTCCCACACCGGGACGTCGAACAAGCGCCGTTACGGGCCCTAAAAAGAGCCCAAAAGTCAGTTTTTAGCGGGAGCTGCCGAATGTGCGACTTAGCTCCGCATAGCCGCAATCGGAAGTCCCCATTAGCCCTTTACCTGTGACCAAGTAAGTGGTTGGCATCAATTATGGCCTCACCTTTTATGACTTCTTAGTTACAGCTTTAGCAGACAAACTGCCTGTATGTATTTTAAATCAGGGTTTTTTAAATAACATAACTGCCACAAATATGAAATACAACATATGTCAATTTCTACCTACATCACAGGGAGGATGCGGGCTTGGAAGCTTATGTTGAAGGAGCCTTGGTGAGTTGCTGCTGTGCATCTTGCCGATGGTGCTCACTGCTGCTACTGTGTGTTGGTGGCGAGGGGAGTGAATGTCGAAGGTGGTGGGTGGGGCGTGAACAAGCGGGCCACTTTGTTTTGGACAACGGTGAAAGAGCCACATGACAACTTTATTTTTAACATCTTCCAGCTTTCATGAAAGGCCATCAGGGTGAATTACTAAACTCTGTTCCTCTACCCACAGAGGCTGCCAACCCCCCTGGGTGGCATTTCCTACTTTCAGTTCAGGTTTTCTGCATCCTGCGGTATTTTATCTTTATTTCGCTTTTTTTTTTGAAACCAGCAGAAATCCTTCTTTCTCTGTACAATATTACTTATCGTTTCTTCAGTCAGGGAATGTGGGTGTCGCTGGGCTGAGTCTGCATTTATTGTCCATCCCTAATAGCCCTTGAATTAGGACATATCTGAGGACAGGGGCGGCACGGTGGCGCAGTGGTTAGCACTGCTGCCTCACAGCGCCAGGGCCCCGGGTTCGATTCCCGGCTTGGGTCACTGTCTGTGCGGGGTCTGCACGTTCTCCCCGTGTCTGCGTGGGTTTCCTCACCCTCGATGGGCCAAAAGGCTTCCTTCTGCACTCTAGGCATTCTATGATTCTATGACATGAAGAGCCAACCACATTGCTGTGGGTCTGGAGTCACGTGTAGGCCAGACCGGGTAAGGGCGGCAGATTTCCTTCCCTAAAGGGGACATTAGTGAACCAGATGGACTTTTAGAAAAGTAATCAGCAATAGTTTCATGGTCATCATTCGACTCTTAATTTGATGTTAAACAGCCCATGGTACACGGAATGGGCTCAATGGGGCCACTGACCCTTGCTTGGGCTGGTTTAGCTCACTTGGTTGGGCGTTTGTTTTGTGACGCGGAGCGAGACCAGCAATGTGCGTTCAATCCCCGCGCCGGCTGAGGTTATTCGTGGAGGCCCCGCCTTCTCAACCTTACCGTGAGGGGTGGCAATTGTTGGGTTAAATCGCCACTAGTCAGCTCTCCCCCCTCCCCCCCTCAAAGGGGACAGCGGACTGGCGTCTCCTAGAACATACAGTGCAGAAGGAGGCCATTCGGCCCATCGAGTCTGCACCGACCCATTTAAGCCCTCACTTCCACCCTATCCCCGTAACCCAATAACCCCTCCTAACCTTTTTTGGTCACTAAGGGCAATTTTATCACGGCCAATCCACCTAACCTGCACGTCTTTGGACTGTGGGAGGAAACCGGAGCACCCGGAGGAAACCCACGCAGACACGGGGAGAACATGCAGACTCCGCACAGACAGTGACCCAGCAGGGAATAGAACCTGGGACCCTGGCGCTGTGAAGCCACAGTGATATCCACTTGTGCTACCATGCTGCCCTTCGTTTGCATTTATTTACCCACTCATTTTTATTTTTTTATTTTTTTTCTGGAACGCTTCACGAATTTGCGTGTCATCCTTGCGCAGGGGCCATGCTAATCTTCTCTGTATCGTTCCAATTTTAGTATATGTGCTACCGAAGCGAGCACCTTATTTACCCACTCATGACCTGCTTCAGACTTTGGGTTAACACAAGCTGACACAAGATATCTGGGTGCCCGTAAACTCGAAAGTTAGATCTTGATAATCAATGGAACAAAGTTGCTCTTTGTTTTGTCAAGTTTGAATAAGTCACAAGCTGCTCCCTCAGGCCAGATAATTAGGATTCAAATTCCATGTTTGTTTCCCAGATGAAAGAGTCACATTAAAATGGGAATCTAACACTCACACTGACTGCCACGTCTTTCTAATTCGATCCACTTACGTACGCAACTACTCTTGGCCAGGAACCCTCCCATCTTCCAATCTCTGCAAACACGCCCAAACTGTGTCTGTGTCCCAACTCGCATTCAGCGATGGTCCTGTGCCCACTGATCTAGTTGTCTCAAGGACGAGCAACGGCTCGATATTAAAATTCTCGTACCCCTCCGTGTTCCCTGACCTCTGTAACCGCCTCCAGCCACACAACCCTCCGAGATCTCTCCGAATCTCTCCACATCTTTATGATGCTCCTTGTGGAACATACCAGGCGTTGAGTCACCCCTCCTTATCTGGCGGGGTGCCAGGTTTGGTCTGGTAACCGCTTCTCTGAAGCTCCTCGGGATCTTTGACCGCAGTCAGGGCGTTATCTCAATGCACATCTTTGGGATGAAACCGGAGCACCCGGAGGAAACCCACGCAGACAGGGGGGGAGAGCGTGCAAACTCCACACAGGCACCCAAGGCCAGAATTGGTCCTGGCCCTGTGAAGCAGCAGTGCTAACCATTTTGCCGCTGTGCTGCCCAAACAATGGCGCCCGACATGGGGCCTGAACCCACAACCCTGAGATTAAGAGTCTCGTGCTTTACCCACTGAGTTAAGGACCTCGGAGGGCAAGGGCAGCAGATACCTGGGAACGCCACCCTCCCTAACAGCACCGTGGGTGCACCTACAGCTCGGGAACTGCAGCGATTCAAGAAGGCGACTCAACACGCCTTTCTCACGGGCAATTAGAGATGGGCAGTAAATGCTGGCCTATCCCTACATCACACAAACGATTTTTCAAAAATATTCCTCTGGGTCTTGGCCATTGCACCAGTTGCAGCTCATTGGGTCTTCCCGCTGAGGGAGATGTTAACGATCTCTGCCACTATTCCAAAGAGGTATGAGGTAGCTATCCCTGGTGTTCTGTACGATATTTGTTCTTCAATCACCATTGAGGAAAATGATCTCGCCATCATCACGTTGGGCGCCTGCTATGTAGACTATGGACAGATTTCCGGGCCCGCCCGCCCAGTTTTCCGAAGGCAGAGACAGCTTGCCATTGGCTGTCGGCATGACCTTCCAGTTCCGCTGAAGTCAAGGGTCATTTGTGTTGCCCACTGGCCACGCCACCAGGGGGACCCACCACGGGGGTCAGGAGGGCGGGGCGGGGGGAGGAGGTCGAGGGGTGTCAGTGGGACCAGAAAATCCTGCCTTATACTAGTACTGACTATCCTACAAAAGCGCGTCACCGTCTGCGATGTACTTGGGGATATCCTGAGGTGTTGGAAGGTGCCGGTGGTGAATGTATAATTACTGATAATTCACCAGCGCACTGTGTTATGTCATTAACCCTGTGGGCTCCACCTCTGGGCCATTGTGTGGCTTCACCCACAGGGGATATGTTGGGGCATGTACGGGCTCCGCCCATGGCTCCACCCCCCCTTTACAGGAAGTATAAGAGCTGCTGACCTGCGGGGCCACCTTCAGTGTTGTACCGGTCGCAGGCAGGCTCAGTTCTAAGCTGATTAATACCACGGTTTACTTCTCCACGTGTCTTTGAGTGAATTGATGGTCGCATCAGCGCTATACAAATGCGAACCATTCTTGTTCAACCTCATCCAGGTTAATTCCGCTTTCCTCTCTTCCTTGCTGTTAATTTCATCTCTGGAATTTTCTGTTTCCATTCATAGAACATACAGTGTAGAAGGAGGCCATTCGGCCCATCGAGTCTGCACCGACCCACTTAAGCGCTCATGTCCACCCTATCCCCGTAACCCAATAACTCCTCCTAACCTTTTTGGCCACTAAGGGCAATTATAACATGACCAATCCACCTAACCTGCAGGTCTTTGGACTGTGGGAAGAAACCGGAGGAAACCCACGCAGACACGGGGGAGAACGTGCAGACTCCACACAGATAGTGACCCAGCGGGGAATCGAACCTGGGACCCTGGTGCTGTGAAGCCACAGTGCTATCCACTTGTGCTTACCGTGCTGCCCATTCCAGGTTTGTAGCTCTGGCATTCGCCTCACGGCTCAAATCGGGGCAAGTTTCTTCACGAGTAAACCAACGGGACTGTATCTGGAACGGATGGCGCTGCGGATCTCTCATACCCTGTGGGACAACTGAGCTCTGAATCTCAGCGTAACCCCCCCACACCCCCCCCCCCCCCCCCCCCCCGTAACCCCCGTTCCAAATGGCTGAGTGTAATTAAAGTGTTGGCCTGATATAACGGTCAACTGTGACACCCTGTCAAAACTGTTTTCAGGGTCATTGTGGCAGACAGTGAGAGGAGATTAGGGCATTGTAAGAGTTCTAAACCCTTTAATCTCTCGTTAATAGTGGTCCACTAACCTGACCTTTGAAAAGTAAGAACTGTTTTGAGAGTCGAATTAATTGCCTCTGATTCTATTCAGGGTAAGAGATTAAGGGAGCGCAGACTGATTGGCACATGGTATGCCTCAGTATGTCTCTGCTCTGATGGCTGATCATTCGAGGCAGAGTTTACACAAAGTCCTTTGTTGCGGAACGTAAAGAGCGAAAGGGACAAATGGAGGGTGGGGTCTATTCAAGTGTGAAAGGATTAGTTGAGCAAATGTTTTCTGGGTTGTTGCGATGTCTCGGGCCTACCCAGGGCTGATCCTCGCTTTCAGCAAGTCTGCTTCAACCCTTCCCATGGACAATTCGCATCTCACAGCACCTTTCAGCAAGCAAAGTCGTTTCCAGAGAAGTCGGCTTAACGTGTGAGTTAGTGATGACCTTTCATCAGATTGAACGGCTAACTTGATCAGAAACGCTAACTGTCGGGCAGCACGGCGGCGCAGTGGGTTAGCACTGCTGCCTCACGGCGTCGACAACCCGGGTTCGATCCCGGCTCTGGGTCACTGTCCGTGTGGAGTTTGCACATTCTCCCTGTGTTTGCGTGGGTTTCGCCCCCACAACCCAAAGATGTGCAGGGTAGGTGGATTGGCCACGCTAAATTGCCCCTTAATTGGAAAAAAAAAGAATTGGGTACTCTAAATATAAAAAAAATATATATATATATTTTTGTAAATACATAATCTTCCCTTGGAGAATAATCTGATCTGAGGAAGGATTCAAAGGCTGATTCACAGTTAACGGTTGACCAGGCCAAAGCATCAATGCCTCTTCCATGGCTAATCTCTCAAGACCAGCCAGCAGCGATGTGTACCTCTATGACTCAGTTGGTCAGCAAACCTGCCTCGGAGCCAGAAGGCTGAAGGTTCAAGACCTATTCTAGGGCGTGAGTAACGAATCCTCAAGTGTCGTACCCAGTGCTGGATGGCTACCCTGATGGGGGTGCTGTTTTCTTTGGATAGATATAAAAAGAGGCCCTATCTGCCTTCACGGATGGACGAGAAATATCCCCGGGCCCTATCTCGAACAGCAGGCCAGTTTTCCTGGTTAACATTTATCCCTCGATCGATGCCACACAAAAACAAAACAGATTATCTGCCTGGGCATGTTTACATTGTTGTGTCTGGATCTTGCTATGCGCAAGTTGGCTGCTTCAGTTTCTACCCGACAACAGCGGACGCACTTCAAATGTATCTCATTGGCTGTGAGGCATTCCATGGTCGCGGAAAGTGTTCTGTAAATGCAAGTCTTTCGTTCTTACAGCTGTCAGGTTTGACGGGCGGGGGCAGCACGGTGGCGCAGTGGGTTAGCCCTGCTGCCTCTCGGCACCGAGGTCCTGGGTTCAATCCCGGCTCTGGGTCACTGTCCGTGTGGAGTTTGCACATTCTCCCCGTGTTTGCGTGGGTTTCGCCCCCACAACCCAAAGATGTGCAGGGTAGGTGGATTGGCCACGCTAAATTGCCCCTTAAATGGGAATTTATTTCTTTTTAAATTTAGAGTACCCAATTCATTTTTTCCAAATAAGGGGCAATTTAGCATGGCCAATCCACTTAGCTTGCACATCTTTGGGTTGTGGGGGTGAGACCCACACAGACACGGGGAGAATGTGCAATCTCCACATGGACAGTGACCCAGAGCTGGGATCGAACCTGGGACCTCGGCGCCGTGAGACTGCTGTGCTACCACTGCGCCACTGTGCTGCCTAATTAAATGGAAAAAATTAATTGGGTACACTAAATTAAAAAAAATAGGTTTGACGGGCACCTACAATCTGTGCAGGTGGGGGGCAGTGATTGGGTTGTTGGGCACGAGCAAAGAGACTCTTAAATTTCAATTTCCTTTGGTTTTCGTTAGCATGCCCCATTAAGGGGTTGATCATTAGTTCACTTGTTCTGAGAATATAAAGGGACTCTTACTGACACTGTGGTGGTGGATGGGTTAGGAGGCATATACTTGTAACATCTAACACTGTGAATAAATCTGACTGAGTGAAGGTTGGCTTTAGTTTCAGTGTCATCTTTTAGCAACTGGCTATCATGGTATTAATATATGATTGGGATGGGGTGTGGAGGGGCGAGCGCCCACATGCATCCGATGGATATCAATCCATAATTCCAGGCTGGAGCTCCGATCACCATTTGCTGGGATTGTGTGGTAGTGGAGCTCGTACCCGAACCTTCTGAGTCAGCTAGGAATGCCTCGCATTCCCCACACTCATACAGCTACATATGAAAAGAAGCTGCATTATCTTCAGGCTTGCGTTGATTTCACGTTGGTTAAGCAGTCTGTCAAATAGCTGAAAGAATGTGCAAGGTTACAGGGATAAGGCAGGGGTGTGGGATGAGGTGGAATGCTCTTTCAGAGAATCAGTGCAGGCTCGAAAGGGCCTCCTTCTGCACTGTCTTAAAAAAAATTTAGAGTACCCAGTTCAGTTGTTCCAATTAAGGGGCAATTTAGCGCGGCCAATCCACCTACCCTGCACATCTTTGGGTTGTGGGGGCGAAACCCACACAAACACGGGGAGAATGTGCAAACTCCACACGGACAGTGACCCAGAGCCGGGATCGAACCTGGGCCCTCGGCGCCGTGAGGCAGCAGTGCTAACCACTGCGCCACCGTGCTGCCCCCCTGCTCAGAATCTTAAACAACATGCAAAGGTACCCCATATCCACATTCTCTATAAAATATTTATTTTCTCACGTACGAACACGAACTCTCACTCAAACAGCCATGTGCCGGAACCAGAAGAGCAAGTTTTTGCTGGCAATTCGACCATGGTGTGGTGGGGTGTGTCATAATGTACACCAGTATATTATGGTGCAGACACACACACACACACACTGATGGGGACGCACAAAGACTCCGAGAGACGAATAGAGTGAAGTCGATGAGGCTTTATTAAGCGTGACTGTTCCCCTGCAGTTCAGTAGTAGACTGCCTGCGGGGGAGGACTCCTGGTACTTATACTCCGCCTTCAGGGCGGAGCTAGAGGTCAACGTCCAACCAGGACCCGGGATCTGTCAGCCAATGACATCACGGCTTCACAGTCCCACATGACCCCTAATGCATACTACCACAGACATGCAGTGGGACCAATCAGCATACACAACACCGCAGCCAATCACCAGTGAGAGCACACGCACTATAAATACAGGGGCCGGGAGAGTCCCCGCTCATTCTAGTAGCAGCCAGCTCGGAGCACAGAGCTCACAGCCTGCAACACAGACATTCACCATGTGCTGAGTGCATCACCTGGTTAGGACTAGGCAAGGGTCAACAGTTAAAGCTGGTATTGCATTTACCCACAGTTCAAGTATGTTAATAGTTAACCTTATAATAAAATAGAGTTGCACCACTTCAGGTGTTGGTGACCTGTTTGTGATCCAGAACACCCAACACATCAGGGTGGAGAGGGGGGGGGGGGGGGGCAAGAGGAAGAGTAACCCAGCCTATCGCCATGTCCTCTGGAGCTGCTGACAGTCACTGGAGACTGACAGAGGACATGGACTCATGTTGTAGCATTTCTTTTTTTTAAATAAATTTAGAGTACCCAATTAATTTTTTCCAATGAAGGGGCAATTTAGAGTGGCCAATCCACCTACCCTGCACATCTTTGGGTTGTGGGGGCAGAACCCACACAGACAGGGGGAGAATGTGCAAACAGTCGATTTCGGCGGGAGTGGAGCTGGCTGGTTAGTCAATTTCAGCGGGAGCATTGCGGAAGGAGGTTGCTGGGAGGTAAGTCAACCTTTAAAAGCACTTCTCTTTGCAGGGGCAGGCCAGTCGATTTCGGCGGCGTGAGAGCAGCTGGTGAGTCAGTTTCAGCGGGAGCATTGCGGAAGGAGGTTGCTGGGAGGTAAGTCAACCTTTAAAAGCACTTCTCTTTGCAGGGGCAGGCCAGTCGATTTCGGCGGCGTGAGAGCAGCTGGTTAGTCAATTTCAGCGGGAGCATTGCGGAAGGAGGTTGCTGGGAGGTAAGTCAACCTTTAAAAGCACTTCTCTTTGCAGGGGCAGGCCAGTCGATTTCGGCGGCGTGAGAGCAGCTGGTTAGTCAATTTCAGCGGGAGCATTGCGGAAGGAGGTTGCTGGAAGGTAAGTCAACCTTTAAAAGCACTTCTCTTTGCAGGGGCAGGCCAGTCGATTTCGGCGGGAGTGGAGCTGGCTGGTTAGTCAATTTCAGCAGGAGCTGAGAATTTTTCTTTTTTTTTTTAAATTAGTTTTTTTAGGCGGGATCAGGAAGTCGACCCGCGGACGTCTGGGAAGACCCTCACCAATAAATTCTGGTGGAGAGGAAACCCGAGACACTACACGTGTAGTGTCTCCCACCCGCCCTCCTCCTCTAACCTAATAATAAAACCCATTGGTCTGAGGTAAGTACCATATTTTTATTATATTATTATTTTTTATAAAAATTTAATTTAGTTGTTAGCCAGATCTTGGTAGAAAGTTAGAGGAATGGCAGGGAAGGGAGTGCAATGTTCCTCCTGCAGGATGTTTGAGGTGAGGGATGCAGTTAGTGTCCCTGCTGATTTTACCTGCAGGAAGTGCTGCCATCTCCAGCTCCTCCAAGACCGAGTTAGGGAACTGGAGCTGGAGTTGGAAGAACTTCGGATCATTCGGGAGGCAGAAGGGGTCATAGATAGCAGCTTCAGGGAATTAGTTACACCAAAGATTGGAGATAGGTGGGTAACTGTAAGAGGGACTGGGAAAAAACAGTCAGTGCAGGGATCCCCTGCGGTCGTTCCCCTGAGAAACAAGTATACCGCTTTGGATACTTGTGGGGGGGACGACTTACCAGGGGTAAGCCATGGGGTACGGGCCTCTGGCACGGAGTCTGTCCCTGTTGCTCAGAAGGGAAGGGGGGAGAGGAGCAGAGCATTAGTAATTGGGGACTCTATAGTCAGGGGCACAGATAGGAGATTTTGTGGGAGCGTGAGAGACTCACGTTTGGTATGTTGCCTCCCAGGTGCAAGGGTACGTGATGTCTCGGATCGTGTTTTCCGGGTCCTTAGGGGGGAGGGGGAGCAGCCCCAAGTCGTGGTCCACATTGGCACCAACGACATAGGTAGGAAAGGGGACAAGGATGTCAGGCAGGCTTTCAGGGAGCTAGGATGGAAGCTCAGAACTAGAACAAACAGAGTTGTTATCTCTGGGTTGTTGCCCGTGCCACGTGATAGTGAGATGAGGAATAGGGAGAGAGAGCATTTAAACACGTGGCTACAGGGATGGTGCAGGCGGGAGGGTTTCAGATTTTTGGATAACTGGGGCTCTTTCTGGGGAAGGTGGGACCTCTACAGACAGGATGGTCTACATCTGAACCTGAGGGGCACAAATATCCTGGGGGGGGAGATTTGTTAGTGCTCTTTGGGGGGGTTTAAACTAATGCAGCAGGGGCATGGGAACCTGGATTGTAGTTTTAGGGTAAGGGAGAATGAGAGTATAGAGGTCAGGAGCACAGATTTGACGTCGCAGGAGGGGGCCAGCGTTCAGGTAGGTGGTTTGAAGTGTGTCTACTTCAATGCCAGGAGTATACGAAACAAGGTAGGGGAACTGGCAGCGTGGGTTGGTACCTGGGACTTCGATGTTGTGGCCATTTCGGAGACATGGATAGAGCAGGGACAGGAATGGATGTTGCAGGTTCCGGGGTTTAGGTGTTTTAGTAAGCTCAGAGAAGGAGGCAAAAGAGGGGGCGGTGTGGCGCTGCTAGTCAAGAGCAGTATTACGGTGGCGGAGAGGATGCTAGATGGGGACTCTTCTTCCGAGGTAGTATTGGCTGAAGTTAGAAACAGGAAAGGAGAGGTCACCCTGTTGGGAGTTTTTTATAGGCCTCCTAATAGTTCTAGGGATGTAGAGGAAAGGATGGCGAAGATGATTCTGGATATGAGCGAAAGTAACAGGGTAGTTATTATGGGAGACTTTAACTTTCCAAATATTGACTGGAAAAGATATAGTTCGAGTACAATAGATGGGTCGTTTTTTGTACAGTGTGTGCAGGAGGGTTTCCTGAAACAATATGTTGACAGGCCAACAAGAGGCGAGGCCACGTTGGATTTGGTTTTGGGTAATGAACCAGGCCAGGTGTTGGATTTGGAGGTAGGAGAGCACTTTGGGGACAGTGACCACAATTCGGTGACGTTTACGTTAATGATGGAAAGGGATAAGTATACACCGCAGGGCAAGAGTTATAGCTGGGGGAAGGGCAATTATGATGCCATTAGACGTGACTTGGGGGGGATAAGGTGGAGAAGTAGGCTGCAAGTGTTGGGCACACTGGATAAGTGGGGCTTGTTCAAGGATCAGCTACTGCGTGTTCTTGATAAGTATGTACCGGTCAGACAGGGAGGAAGGCGTCGAGCGAGGGAACCGTGGTTTACCAAGGAAGTGGAATCTCTTGTTAAGAGGAAGAAGAAGGCCTATGTGAAGATGAAGTGTGAAGTTTCGGTTGGGGCGATGGATAGTTACAAGGTAGCGAGGAAGGATCTAAAGAGAGAGCTAAGACGAGCAAGGAGGGGACATGAGAAGTATTTGGCAGGAAGGATCAAGGAAAACCCAAAAGCTTTCTATAGGTATGTCAGGAATAAGCGAATGACTAGGGAAAGAGTAGGACCAGTCAAGGACAGGGATGGGAAATTGTGTGTGGAGTCTGAAGAGATAGGCGAGATATTAAATGAATATTTTTCGTCAGTATTCACTCAGGAAAAAGATAATGTTGTGGAGGAGAATGCTGAGCCCCAGGCTAATAGAATAGATGGCATTGAGGTACGTAGGGAAGAGGTGTTGGCAATTCTGGACAGGCTGAAAATAGATAAGTCCCTGGGACCTGATGGGATTTATCCTAGGATTCTATGGGAGGCCAGGGAAGAGATTGCTGGACCTTTGGCTTTGATTTTTATGTCATCATTGGCTACAGGAATAGTGCCAGAGGACTGGAGGACAGCAAATGTGGTCCCTTTGTTCAAAAAGGGGAGCAGAGACAACCCCGGCAACTATAGGCCGGTGAGCCTCACGTCTGTAGTGGGTAAAGTCTTGGAGGGGATTATAAGGGACAAGATTTATAATCATCTAGATAGGAATAATATGATCAGGGATAGTCAGCATGGCTTTGTGAAGGGTAGGTCATGCCTCACAAACCTTATTGAGTTCTTTGAGAAGGTGACTGAACAGGTAGACGAGGGTAGAGCAGTTGATGTGGTGTATATGGATTTCAGCAAAGCGTTTGATAAGGTTCCCCACGGTAGGCTATTGCAAAAAATACGGAGGCTGGGGATTGAGGGTGATTTAGAGATGTGGATCAGAAATTGGCTAGCTGAAAGAAGACAGAGGGTGGTGGTTGATGGGAAATGTTCAGAATGGAGTACAGTCACAAGTGGAGTACCACAAGGATCTGTTCTGGGGCCGTTGCTGTTTGTCATTTTTATCAATGACCTAGAGGAAGGCGCAGAAGGGTGGGTGAGTAAATTTGCAGACGATACTAAAGTCGGTGGTGTTGTCGATAGTGTGGAAGGATGTAGCAGGTTACAGAGGGATATAGATAAGCTGCAGAGCTGGGCTGAGAGGTGGCAAATGGAGTTTAATGTAGAGAAGTGTGAGGTGATTCACTTTGGAAGGAATAACAGGAATGCGGAATATTTGGCTAATGGTAAAGTTCTTGAAAGTGTGGCTGAGCAGAGGGATCTAGGTGTCCATGTACATAGATCCCTGAAAGTTGCCACCCAGGTTGATAGGGTTGTGAAGAAGGCCTATGGAGTGTTGGCCTTTATTGGTAGAGGGATTGAGTTCCGGAGTCGGGAGGTCATGTTGCAGCTGTACAGAACTCTGGTCCGGCCGCATTTGGAGTATTGCGTACAGTTCTGGTCACCGCATTATAGGAAGGACGTGGAGGCTTTGGAGCGGGTGCAGAGGAGATTTACCAGGATGTTGCCTGGTATGGAGGGAAAATCTTATGAGGAAAGGCTGACGGACTTGAGGTTGTTTTCGTTGGAGAGAAGAAGGTTAAGAGGAGACTTAATAGAGGCATACAAAATGATCAGGGGGTTGGATAGGGTGGACAGTGAGAGCCTTCTCCCGCGGATGGATATGGCTGGCACGAGGGGACATAACTTTAAACTGAGGGGTAATAGATATAGGACAGAGGTCAGAGGTAGGTTCTTTACGCAAAGAGTAGTGAGGCCGTGGAATGCCCTACCTGCTACAGTAGTGAACTCGCCAACATTGAGGGCATTTAAAAGTTTATTGGATAAACATATGGATGATAATGGCATAGTGTAGGTTAGATGGCTTTTGTTTCGGTGCAACATCGTGGGCCGGAAGAGCCTGTACTGCGCTGTATTGTTCTATGTTCTATGTTCTATGTTCCACACGGACAGTGACCCAGAGCCGGGATCGAACCTGGGACCTCGGCGCTGTGAGGCAACAGGGCTAGCCCACTGCGCCACCGTGCCGGCCCCTGTTGTAGCATTTCTATACAACCCCACCCCCCCCACCAGCCCTCAGACCCCCCCCCCCCCCTCTCGCCACCCTGCCTGTGGCACCGGCCGCCTGCTGAGGTGAAGGTAAAAGATCCCATGGGGCTATTTCAAAGCAGAGCGGAAGCATCCCCGCCAATAGTTATTCCCCCCCCCCCATTGACATCACACGAATCACAGTTTGTGGGAGCTTGCTGTGTGCAAAATGGCTGCCACTTTTCCTATATGACGAGACTCCGTTTGCTGCCAACGCAGAACGGCAGGCGCAAACGGGCATCAGAGGCCATCTTGAGTGGTCATATCGTGTTGGCAGCAGGCACGGTGATATAATAACCGTGACCACACTTCACAAAAACTACTTCAATGGTTGCAAAGGGCTTTGCGACGTCCCGATGCTCGTGAAAAGTGTCAAATAAATGCAAGTATTTCTATTTTATGTCCAGTGTGAATCACAGGTTGGAAACGATAGCACATTAACCACTCAGGAATGCAACGTAATTCCAAACTGCTATTGGTCATTAGGTTGAAATTTCATTCCCAAAGTCATACTGTCAAAGAAACGGATCACAACATTAAGCCTTTGAATGTATGATTGCCTCGCCTTGCCTCCAGGCTCCTCTGTGATGCTGAGCGAAGATCTCCGCCATGATTGTCTTTCCACACCTGCTATTGTTTTTGGTTTGAAAGTATTTTTATTGAGCTTTCCACACTTTATATCAACAGTTACAGAACAAGACAAAGGCAACACATATCAAGGGCGGCACGGTGGTGCAGTGGTTAGCACTGCTGCCTCACCGCGCCGAGGACCCAGGTTTGATCCCGGTCCCGGTTCACTGCCTGCGCGGAGTTTGCACATTCCCCCCCCCCCCCCCCCCCCTCTGTGTGGGTCTCACCCCCCACAACCCAAAAATATGTGCAGGGTAGGTGGATTGTCCACGCTAAATTGCCCCTTAATTGGAATTCCTTAAAAAAAGTTATACACATTTGCAGTCTCGACAGGTAAAACCTATATCACAAAGTGCGCTTGTTTAGCCGATGCGAAAGGATACAAAAATGCAGAAAGCAAACAGACAGCTGAACGCCTGCTGGGACAGACAGCGACACAAGGTGGGCCCACTAGGTTGTGTGGGATCACTGGCTGCCTGTGTTCCCCTGCGAGGGGGTTATGAGGAGCCCTTGTTTGGGAACCCCCGGTGGTTGGCCGTTCCCACTGTGTGGCCTTGCCGGCCCCCCACCTTGGATGTCTCCTGGCACTGAATCATGCTGGAGGGGACGGGACGGGACGGGACGGGGGGAGGGGGGGGCTCACTGCTGTGGTTGCCTTCGCCTATTGCCCTTTGTCCCTCTTGGTCCACTCCTTCTACTTGTCTTGTGTTTCCCGGGGTGTCTTCCACATCTCCCTTCCGCCCCCTGCCTCCCCTTCCCCCTTCTCCTCCCCCCTTCCCTACTCCCTCCCCCCCCTCCCTTTCCAATCTTTGTTTTGTAGTCCTTTTTGATGCCCCCTCCCCGCCCCACATAAGCTTATTGGATGCTGGTTATGAACAGGTCTTGGGACATCCTGGTGAACAGTCTCCACGGCCCACTGCTTCAACCAGCTTCTGTATCTGGCCCCATGGAGGAAGCAGGGCCGAGAGTAATCTTCAACCCTTATTTACCCATGGGATGTGGGTATCGCTGGCCGAGCCAGCCTTTATTGCCCATCCCTGAGGGCATTTAAGAGTCAACCCCATTGCTGTGGGTCTGGAGTCACATGTAGGCCAGACCGGGTAAGGACGGCAGATTTCCTCCGCATTGTTGCTTAGTCAGTGAGCGCCAGCAGACAAAGGCATAGTTGGAAGGGGAGGAAGGGGTGTGGTGGGCCTACAGCAGGGTAACCCAGCCTAGAGTATGCTACATTCAGTAAAATATATGCATGTTACAAAGGCCATCCCAGGGGTTGTGTAGGTAGGTGTATTGGCTGGGCTTAAAGTCTTGTCACAGGAACATATCTATTGTCACTTTAACCAGGATCTTTTTTATAGCGGTCGATGATGATGGCGGTACAGTGGTTAGCACTGCTGCCTCCCAGCGCCAGGGACCCGGGTTCAATTCCGGCCTCGGGTGACTGTATGTGTTGAGTTTGCACATTCTCCCCATGTGTGCGTGGGTTTCCTCCGGGTGCTCCGGTTTCCTCCCACAGACCAAAGATGTGCAGGTCAGGTGGGGTTATGGGTTAACGGGGATGGGGGGGCGCGGGGAGTGGGCCTAGGCTAGGGATGCTGTTTCAGAGGGTTGGTACTGACTCGATGAGCTGAATGGCCTCCTTCTGCACTGCAGTGGGATTCTATGACAATTTCATAGTCCTCTTCAATTCCAGAGTTTTATTGAATTCGAATTTCTCCATCTGGGATTCGTACCCGGGTCTCTGACAATCCTACTCTACCGTCGCCTCGTTTATGGCGATTAGAGAGGGGTTCAGTGCCAGAGACGTGGAAGATGTGACTGGAGCCTTGTGGGTGGGGGAGGGAGTGGTCACAGAGGTACCACCTGTAACTGCCCCCGCAGAGGTGAAGGAGCCATTTTAATTATGTTAATTTGAAATCGGATCCGCCATTTGTAGCTTCCAATGTAGCTGAGGAGTTTATCGGTGGGATTGGACTTGGCGGCCACTCTGTCTCTTTGGGCACAGAGGCGGCCTATGGAAACACTTCTCCTTCCCCGCCTTCCCTCACACTTGAGGCCTCCAGCTACAAGACCCTATCTGCCGCCCTAATTGGATGGCGAGCCCACCCTCTGGCCATTAATTGATCGCTCCAAGGAAAATTAGAGCATTTCTCACACAGTCCAGGTTTCTAATGCCCCATTTGACCCTGATGGTGGGATTCAGAGGCCCACAGGGAAACATTCTCTTTGCGTTTTGCAAAAACGACAAGAGGTTTCTGGCCACCACGCCTTTGCCTTAATTGCCGCACCCCACATTTTTATTGGAGTGTTTTTCCCTGTTTAAGGTCTGATGGAAATGCATGATTTTGCATTTTATCAGATTGGCCGCTGGAATGCCTAAAAAGTCAAATACCAGTGGGAGCCCCCAAGGCTGCAATTGGTGAGGAGCGGAAGGTAGGTTTGAGCAAGAATCAAACTTGTTTTTCTGCCTTGCGCTCATGATTGGAAACAGATGTCTCTGTTTTGTGTGGAACTCATTAAACCCCTGCTGTGGTATAGGATCGTCGCAATTCTCCTCCGCACCAATGGATCAGGGAGGGTGTACAAAATTACCCAGAGTTCCTTGTCCCAATCACTGTCCCCCAAACCCTGTGGTGATTGGGCAAGGTTAGTCTGAAGCTCAGCACCGAGGCCCTTTCATATGCCAAACATTGACATTTGGTCTCCACATGTATCATTGTCATTGATGAAGCTTTATTTAAACCCTGATGTGAAACTATAACACACTCTTAGCTTTCAAATGCCTTGTTAAAAGGATATATCACCCAGGGGGGGGCGGCATGTGGCGCAGTGGTTAGCACTGGGACTGCGGCGCTGAGGACCCGGGTTCAAATCCCGGCCTTGGGTCACTGTCCGTGTGGAATTTGCACATTCTCCCCGTGTCTGCGTGGGTTTCACCCCCACAACCCAAAGATGTGCAGGGTAGGTGGATTGGCCACACTAAATTGCCCCTTAATTAGAAAATGTAGGAAACGACACAGCCTATCAGCATACAGAGAATCTCACAAATAGCATTGGGACAGTGACTAAATATTAATGGAGCAGGGAGTGAGGGGGAGAGCAGGTTAAACCGGGTGGGATATTAAAGGGTGAGGGGGAGAGGGGGATTAGACCGGGTGGGATATTAAAGTGTGCGGGGGAGAGTGGGATTAGACTGGGTGGGATATTAAAGTGTGTGGGGAGTGCGGGGGAGAGGGGGATTAGACTGGGTGGGATATTAAAGTGTGCGGGGGAGAGGGGGATTAGACTGGGTGGGATATTAAAGTGTGCGGGGGAGAGGGGGATTAGACTGGGTGGGATATTAAAGTGTGCGGGGGAGAGGGGGATTAGACTGGGTGGGATATTAAAGTGTGCGGGGGAGAGGGGGATTAGACTGGGTGGGATATTAAAGTGTGCGGGGGAGAGGGGGATTAGACTGGGTGGGATATTAAAGTGTGCGGGGGAGAGGGGGATTAGACTGGGTGGGATATTAAGGGTGCGATTCTTTGAAATGGAGACAGAGTGTTCGCGCCGACGTGAACGCCGTTGCGTTTCACGACGGTGCGAAACGGATGCGGGCACTACCGATGTGGGGGCCAGCACGCGCACCCCCCCCCCCCACCACCACCACAGGCCGCCCCCCGACCCTACGCAGAGTTCCCGCCGAGCAGGTGTGAACGGCGCCGGCGGGATTCTGCCATTTCCACGCGGCCGCTCAGCCCATCAAAGGGCCGGAGAATCGGCGGCCCAGCCGCGGACAGTGGCCCGCGACCGGCGCCGCGCCAAACGCGCTGGTGAAAATGGCGCCGATTCTCCGTTCCTCGGAGAATCGAGTGTCGGCGTTGGACCGGCGCCGCGGGAAAAAATGGACTAAACGGCGATTCTCCCATACGGCGCGGCATGGGAGAATCGCGCCCTAAAGGTTTTGGGGAGTGAGGGGGAGAGTGGGATTAAACTGGGTGTGATACCAGATTACTAC